>NW_028327181.1:13419305-13577500 GCF_987537825.1 Furipterus horrens
TCCACCTGGCCCTGCTCAGGCACTTCGCTATTGTGAGAAACAGTTGTCCTTCCCAGGAGAAGGGTGTTCCTGGAGATAATTAGCAAGTGTCGATTGGATGCTTTCTTTCTCCCCAAACACTGCATAAAGCCTTCCACAGACCTTATGTAATTTCAACCTTCCAAAGAAGTTGGATGAGGTGTATTTTTTATGGATAAAGAAAGGACTCAGAAAGGGCAGGTAACTCACCCCAGGCAACACAGCCGGGAAATGGTACAGTCAGGATTTGAACCAGGTGATGTTTGAGCCCGATGCTCTTGCCCACTGCTCCCCTGCCCATGGCGGGCGCACTGTGATTTTTTCCAAATGGTGCTCCAGTTTGCAACGAGTGAAAGCATCTCAGTTTCAAGATTAATCAGTGGCTTTTGGTGAGGGGCCCTTACCACCGTTCCCCAACCCCCAGCCCCATCTATCACCTTCCTCTTTTCCTCTTCCTTCCACCCTGCAGGCCTCCAGAAGGCGGCGGGTCCTTGGCTAAGGATGGAGAACAGCCAGTTGGACCCGGCTCCTGGGACGGAGACCGAAGCTCCGCATCAGAGACGGTCCCCACGCACTACGTCCCGGGAGCGATGCTGAGCCTGCCAACATCCTGGGCTTTCAGGCTCAGCTCAGCAACGTCCCCGTGTGGGATTTTGGAAAGCACTGAAGAGACATCCCTGCACCAAAAATGCGTCTCCGATTTTCTAAGGCCACGGAGGCAGGAATGCCCAAGACTGCTTCTTCCTGGCAACAGTCAACATCAGCCGTGCCAGAAAGAGGAAGGAACAGATCCCTGGCTGAGAGCATTGCCAGGTTCCAGCAAGGGCTGAAGCACTGGTTTCTGGCTACTGGTTCACTTTGACAGCGGGGCGGGATGGAGGGCCATTCCCCCACCTCCTCCTTCTGGACAGCGCTTTACGGTTTATAAAACTTCTTAGGGGTTGCAATATAGTTTATTCAGTATGGTCATAACAACCACATATATGCATAGGTATATTCTTCACATATGTGGGCACATTTATGTATCCACTGCTACACCTACCTAGCTTTATGCAGCTTCATAGTCTCTGCCTTATAAGTTAACAAACATGAAAACAGACAGTCATGGCTAACAGGGAGAAGGGCAGTGATTATTAAACTTGGGTGAATGAGAATTATCTGGGAATTTTATTAAAAATTCCCAACTCCAGAGCTTTTGATGCAGTAGGTCTAGGTCGAGGCCTGGGAATCTAGATGTTAACAGATGCCACTGAACTATGTACTTTATCCAGGTTAATTTTAGGCCATGTAAATTTCACCTCCATTTTTAAAAAATTGAAGCCCAGTGAATCGTGTGTCACTGACTAGACTGGTAGGCTTCCCGTGGAAGGGTCTGCCTGAGATTTCTGGAGGGCGATGCAGGGAAGGGCATTCCAGGCACAGGGAACAGTGTGGGAAAAGATTGGAGCAGCAGACCATGTGAAAATGTGAACCATGACAACTGATGGGGTGTGGAGGGGAACATGAGGGCCAGAACACAGGAGGTCTCACTGGCCAGGCCTAGATGATGATTGTCACCACGATGACCGTGCAAGTCCTTGAAGTGTGTTTGATGAGGTTGTGCTTAAGAGGGGCTGGACAGGGTGGGCAAACATACAAGGCATAGAAGCTAATTCTAGTGGAATGAAAAGTCTCACGTTAATGCAGAGATCCATAGAGTCAAAAACAAACAAACAAACAAAACAAAACAAACAAACAAGAAACCCCCCACCTCCCTCAACCACAGGCTTTTTGAGGCATTTGTAATAGACATATTTACTTTAGTTCCATAAGTTAGACCACGGTATAGAAATTCCTTTATTTTCTTAACAAGTTAACATGGGCATAGTCCCATAATACCATGTATATTAAACTGTCTTATTCTTTTTAAGCGTTCTATTATATGGATATATTAGGTTGAAATTGTAGGTATGTCACCACTTTTACTTCCAAAAATAGCCACTTTGATTTACTGAACTCTTTCCTTTTTGATGGGTAATTAGGTTGTTCCCAATTTCCTTCTATGCTAGTTGTAACGATGTCGCAATGGTCTTCCTTGAAAACGTATCTCGAAGCCCCTGCATTGCTCTGAGGTGGATTTCTGAAAATAGAATTACTGGGTCAAAGGACGGACATATTTAAAATTGGGACGGGTACATCTAGATGCTCTTTAAGAAAATACACGTCGCCCCTTGATATTGCCAATGAGATAAAACTGATACAGGAAGCCTGTTCTAACTGTATCTCTCAACCTTTACCAAAGATATTTCATAATAAACATCTACAAAAACTCAAGTTGTACAGCAAAAAGTATCAACTCTTGTGCATTATAAAGATTGTACCTACAGTGTTTAAGAGTGCATATTTTTGCCATGTCCTTGCAAGCAGTGTGTGTTATCATTAAAGAAAAATGTGCTGATTTGACCATTTAACACTTTTTGTTCCCGTAAATTGCATTTCTTTTACTGCGAGTGAAGGTTAGCTTGTGTTATGTGCTTATTTGGCCACTGCTATGCCTTCTTTGATTAATTTCATAGTCATGTACTTTAAAATAAAAACTTTTGTTCTTTGTCTTCTTAATAATATCCAAGAACTCCTTGTATAACATGTCTATTAACCTTTTGCCTGGTGTTTATGAAGCAAATAACTTTTCCCAGTGTATCATGTCTTTTATTTTTTAAACCTGTAAATATTTTCATTTTATAGACTTTAATCAATCCATGTTTTATTTTATAGCTTATTATTTTGTTTTCATACTTAGAAGTGTCTTCACTGCTTGAAGTGATAAATTGCCTACCCACTTTTTAAAAAACAAATCTCGGGGGGGGGGTGGTTGTCAGAGAGTTTCATGTTTCACTGTTAACTCCAGTCCATTAGGAACTGTTCTTGCTGAATGGCCGTGGAGGGACAATTTAACTCTGTTCTGTTCTCTCGCGGTTAAGCAATTGTCCCAATGCTATTTGTGGAATAGTCTTTTCCCAAGTGAGTTTAAATGCTGCCTTTATGACAAGCAGATTTTTATCAACCCTCAGTCCTGTTTCTAGACTGCCTTATTTTAAAAACTAATAAGCAGAAATATCTCTAGATGTTCTCTAGTTTATATTCCCTTGGTGTCCGCTCTGCTGAGGTCTGTCTCATGTCCCGTCCGTCTGCCCGTCCATCTGGACATTTGTTCATTCATCCATACTTGTACTTATTTGTCCCTTTTTACTCCTATACATCGGTTCCAAACAGTACTGTTTATGGCTCCTAGGGTTAATGACTCAAAATCAGCTCATGTATGTTTTCTGTACCAAGCACTGGGCGACGCAGGTCACTTGCTCCATTTCATTGGCTTTCCTCACCAACATTGTGAAGTAGGGACTGTTTTTAGCCCCAGGTTACAATGAGGAAACTGAGGCTTAGCGAGGCTAATGAGCCTGCCCCACGTCCCCTAGGTAGTAAGCTCCAGAGGATAAACTCAATCCCGTGGCTGTAACTTTGACTCTGCTGCTTTCTTTGTATAATAATTGCTCACATTTATTGAACATCTACTCTGTGCTGGACATGGTTCTAAGTGGCAAATCCAGACAAAGTCTGTCTCTGGGTCCTGAAGGAGGTGGCAGTCTGATAGCAGAGGCAGGTCACTGAGCGCACTATCACCATCCAGTATGACTAAGGATAAAATAAGATGGTCAGGTACAAGCCCTGGTGAGGGTTCCCCTTGCAAAATAAAGGCTTCCAGTTCTGGAAAGATGACTTTGTCATCCGCCCAGCAAATGAAAAAGCCCATTTACAGGGGAGATATGAAGCTCCAGAGCGAGCATATTTTGGACCTGTCTCCCACTTCGGATGTGGCTACTGTGCTGAGGATCAAGGACTCTGAGCAGCCTTTATGGGAGAGAGTACAGGCAATAAGAGAAGATGAAAAAAAAAAAAAAATCAACACCCTTCAAATCGGCCTTCTGGGCCCCATAGCTTCTGAAAACCTTGCCATCTGTCCACATAAGCATGTTCCAAAGTTTTAAGTACCTCTTTTCATGAAGTCCGTTAAAGTTAACCTGGCCTCATAATATATGGAGGAAATCTGCTATAAATAGAGGTAAATAGAGATTGTGAAGATAAATAACAATACCCACATGTGAGCACTGATAATGTACTCTATTTATGGCCTGACTCTAAAAAGGGATCGCCAGCAATACCGTGTCTTTAATGACTTACTTTTGCCTTGGCAGCCTGTGTTCCCTGTTAGGGTGCTAAAGATTCAGTGACACAAAAAGCTTACAGATAATTAAATATTGATTTTTGTTTTCTAATCCTATATAAAAATTGTTCTGGGTCTCCCAGTGGTGGTTTTATCTCAGCAGGACATGGTGAGAGGGGAGGGTGTCTGTTAACCCTCTTTGCACCCCCATTGTGTGGTATAACACAGTGTCTCTCAGGTGAGGTTGGGGGTCTGGTGTGGCTTCATGGGCACATGACCTCTGCAGTCACAGAAGGCCCTGCTGCGTTCAGAAGGGCCCTGAATTTGGTTTAATCCTCTGACTTTCTCTTGAAATATTTTAACATTTCTGCACAAGGGGGTCATTTTGTACTGGCCCTGTAATGATGTAGCCAGTCCTGCAGGCTAGTTCAAGTGAGAAATTGGGGTGACCAGTTCTGGACTCTCGGCAACCCCACTGCTGCCCAGATCGCTGTCTTACTTTCCTACCCCAAATCTTACTAGGCGTGCCAGAAACCTCAAATCTGGGAAGAGGGCCAGAGAGGAATTTGTGATGAGAGCATTTCTTCTCCCACCCTCTGCTTCCCCCCACCCCCGCTCTCTCTCTCTCTCTCAAAAAAAAGCACACCTCATTGTCATGTTGCGTCTGGAGTGCAGGGTGGGACACCTGGCAATGTGGCAGGGTTTCTGGCTGAGTGGCTTGCTGGCTGGGAGGGGCTGGGTCCATGCCAAGCCAGGCCATGGGCTCCCACAGCAGACAGCGTTTGAGAGGAGAGAGAGAGACAGACCCGGAAAGTTGGATCCTGCTCTGCATTGGTTGTGTGGCCTTGCGCAAGTGAAAAACCCTCCTATGCCTCCATGTTCTCATCTGCAAAATGGAAATATTCATTCTGGCCGCTTTGCCTGCATTCCCTCTCCCAGCAAGATGAGGGTCTGCTCGTTTGTTTGTTTTGTTTATTGGGTTCCTTTTATAGGTAAGATCATATAGTATTTGTCTTTTGCTGCCTGGCTTATTTCATGAGGCAAGTGTTATTATAAATATTCCCATTTGACAGATGGGGAGATTAGGTACAGAGAGGTTAACTAAGTCAGCTAGGTTTGCACAGCCAGTAAATAGCATAGCAGGAGTTAGAACCCCCACACTTTAGCTGTAGATTTCATGCTCCTAAGCACTGTGCGGGACTGTCTGGTTCCTGTGATGCTTCCTATCCTACTACAGGAGGTGCCAAGTAGGGGCCTGCAGGCCAAACGTGGCCCACAGAGCACTTTTGATTAATAGTTCTACACAGTGCCAGCCTGTACTGCATTTGAATAATTTGCAAATATTGATAAAAAAATTCCAACATTTCTACATTAAAATGTAGATTTCCAGCATCTCTTAGATGGCAAAAATCTTTTATCTGCCACAGTCCCTGCCACTCCCTATTGTCTTCTTGACACTAATGCTCAGAGTCTGTTTCCCCATTAGTTTATGCTTTCTGTCCATTGTCCATACATCACCTGCTGAGCCTCTGGAGAAATGTAGTGTTTGGTCCCTGTTCTGGGTTATAAAGATCTGCTTGTGGAGGCCAAAAGCTCCATTCTTGTGACTTTATAGCCCATGTCCCCTCTGTGGGTGGTACCATAAGTAGAAGGAACAATTAATTTTATTGGTGGAGGCAGTGGGACAAAGGAGTCAGAGGTGAGGCAAGGCCCCGAATGAGCTTGGAGCTCTGAGGTTCCTTTACGCTTTGAGCTTCCACAGTCTTCAATTTTAGTAATTCCATGAAACTATGATTGAAGGATTCCAAATGCGAAAAAAAGAAAGTGTAATTCTGAGATTCTGAGATTTTATAATCCCACTATTTTTAAATTCTTAAACCACCAAATTCTAGTCTGCCATGCCTCCAAAATGTAAAAGCTTTATTGAAAGGACTCTCTGACCCTAAAAATCTCATGATTCAAGTTTGCTCACTTCCTAGAAATATAATAACACAAAGGAAGATTGCTAGGATGCTATGGCTCCCTGGTGCTAAGATCTCAGGGTTCAGTAACCACGAACTCTGTAAGGTCGGAGAGAAGCTAGTCAACAGTTAACTGAGCAACAGAGACAAATCAGGCCCTCTGGTTGCAGTCCTGTTATAATGGGATGGGGGGTGGGAATTTTCCCTTGACTGCTTAATCTGATGTGACTGTTTATTTTCCTAATAAAACCGGTGCCGCTAAAATGGAGATGTGAAAGTCAGCGCCTCACTCTGAACAAAACCAGCAGGTAAACATCCAGAGTTAAGAAACAAACCAGGGATGTGCCTTTGTTAGGCAAGTGTTGCAGGTCTACCCAAGTTCCATATTTGTGCACTTCCTCAGGTTGTATTTAATGAGTGACAACCTGTGAGGAATGGACAGTCGCATTGGATGAAAGGCAGTTTGGTCTCAGGACAAGGAATGTGGTGGGGCGGTTTTAGGCCAGAGGGAGGATTAGATAGAGCAAACTTGAGCTGTGTCAGCTGCAGGAAAGAAGCTTGTTAGCATGGCCCTGGAAATGTCATGGTATCCAGGAGTCAGACCCATGGGAGATATGTTTTCAGGTCAATCGCAACTTGGAGACAACTCTTCCCAATGCCTTTAGACCTGGTAGGGATGGACCACAGAGGCAGCTGGCTAGGGGCAGAGTGCAAGGCTGGGAAGACAGGAAACAACAGGGCCAAAGTAAGCATAAAAGGAGTCACTTCAGGGTACTGAGAGAAAGATATTTTGTGACTTCCAGCCCAGATGGAGGCCTAGACAGACACACTGCCTCTCCCTCCACAACTAAGAAGGAATACAACTACCTCAAAAATAGAAACAACCAGAAGTTCCAGAAAATCGAGCTGTATGGAAGTCCAACAAACAGAGACATAAAGAAGAAATACTCATCCAGGCAGGTAGGAGGGGCCGAGCTGGGGCAGAGAGGACGCGTTGTGGTGGTGGTGGCAGCAGCGGCAGGAGCAGGCCAGTGGAAAGCACAGCCACACGTTTTAAAAAGTCATGAGGGACACCTGGGGAGCATTCCCAGCACCAGACCAGACTGCACAGGGGAGGTTAAGAATAATACAGGAAAGGGTGAAGACAAAGAACTTATATGCACAACCCATGGACATGAACTAAGGGGGGTGGGATTGCTGGAGGGAAGGGCGTTACTGGGAAGAAGGGAACAAAGGGAAAAGACATTAGGACAACTGTAACAACATAATAATAAAATACACTTTAAAAAAAATAGAAATATTTTGCACCATGCATGGGAAGGAACAATTCTCATCAGCCATGTCATTGCAAAAATCTCAATAGTCTGGGCCAACTTGGGGCATTTACAGCTATAAATAGGTAAATTTCTCTGGGGGGGGGGGGGGGAGAAAAAGGTGATTCTAACACCATAATGCCAACACCAGCACAGAGAATGGGAGTCAGAACAGAGGTCCTCACGCATGATACTGTTGACAGGTGGGCCCGATAATTCTTTGTTATAGAGGACTCTCCTGTACATTGTAGGATGTAGAGCAACATCCCTGAATCCCTTGTCTTCAGCCACGAAAAGTTCATAGCACTCCACCCCCAATTTTGGCAACCAAAAGTATCTTCACATGCGGAACTCGGAGGAAAGATTCTGGATTCCTCCAGAAGATTGCCCGCGATTCTGAACCACAGCCGGGTAACAATTGCCATCAATGCCTTAACGTGAACATAATTAGCAATTCCAGTCAGAATCCTCCTGCGTGCCCCTTGGAGTTTGTTGGGTGTAATTATGCTGAAATTATCAGTAGCATTTTCCTCCCAGGGAGCAGATTCAGCCCTTCTCAAAGAATTTTTTGTGGTGACTTCATTAAGTCTCAGCTAAGGGATTCCTCTTGGCATTATGGCAGATTCAAGTATGCAAGGTGGGCTCTTTTGGACAAAACAAATATAAAGCTACCTGTATGGGAGATTGCATTAACTGGATGGATTTCTCCCAGAAGATTCTACATGGTGAGATAGTAAATAGAATGCCTGAGCTATAATTATCATTCAATAAACATGGAGTACGTTAACAAATCGTTCTCATGAATCCTGTCCCGGTGATGGGGTTTACCCTCCAAAGCAAGCTTAAAATACAGGTACCATTTTATCTGCGAATTCTGAGCTGTGAAGGATGCTGTCCCGAAGTGAGGTGTTGAGAAGTATTCTGAGGGTGTGTCAGTGCTCAGGAGAAATGCCACTGACTGGGGATGTCTGCTTTGGGAGGGGGAGGGGCTCTGGAAACTCTAGGGGCCAGCACTTCACCCCCTCCTGGTCAAACCGGGAGTCAGAAAGAGCATTCCAGCTACCACAGGGATTAGAAAGAACAAGAGCCAAAGTAAGAAACAGACACCATACCAGGTATTCTAACAGAGAGAATTTAATATAGAGAATCAGTTGATCTGCTCTTGACAAACTGGAAAGGCAAAAGTGGGGGTGGGGGGTTACTAAGGAAACATCTATCGGCTTTGGATTCAGGGAGCAAAGGGGTAAGTAGGAGGAAAAAATAAAAAAACAACCTTGGAGATGGGACCAGAAACCTGCTGGTTCTCAGGAGCTCTGGGAGGGACCATTTGGAGCTTAGGAACAAACTTCTGAACAGGAGCTGCCTCAGAAGATATGAAAACGTTGGTCATTATTGTGAGGAAAACCTGCACGGAAGCCAGCTGCCACCGCTGGGAGGAAGAACCGCTATTTGTAAGATGCTGGCAAAAACTGTCAGCAAATGGAACCAGCACCCCTCCGCACACCTCCGGCTTTGTCTCCCGCTGGTGCCCTCTATAGGCAGAGGCTAATTTAGGCCCAGAGGGCAAAACAGAAAAGCAGAGCGTGGAATCCCAGGCCAGTCACTGGAAGACAGAGAACAGAAGGGCGGGTTTGAAGCTCAGAGACCCAGGTTTAAAAGCTTGTTCAATTGGTAAGACATGAACAGACTCACTAAGGAACATGTCCAGAGCCAGACGAGGGTGCTCCTGCCTTCTAATCCTGGTCCGCTGTCTCTGGTGGTTGTCATCGTAACTAACACTCCATATCCCCAGCATGCTTTCCTGTGCCCCAGTCACTTAGAATCGCCCCTTTATCGCCGTTTGCCAGAAGTAGGTGTCTGGGCAATAGCTTCTTCTTGCCTCACGCGCAGGGTTCTTTCCACCACGCCTGGGACCTCAACGGCCTTGGGTCAAGATCTATCAATCCTTTCCAAGTTGCTTGAAGGACCTAATGAGCATTGTAGGGGTTGGGGTGGGGGGAATTCATAAAGGGAAGTAACCCCACCCCAGCATCTCTCAAAGCATCCAGAGAACCTGCTCCCTCTGATCATCTTCCCAGGCTGCTGAGACCTCAGAGGTGTAATGGATCACGTGACCATGCCTCTTTCTTTCTGTCTGGCAAGTGGCCTCTCTCTCCTGAAGGAAGAAGACCTGTCTGTCTGTCACATCTCAGGGCACGTGGAGAAATCAGACTATTCCTCTCATGCACTGGGCCAGACTCCTCATGCACAAGTTACATTCTCTTCCGGAACCTGCGTGCACATTATGCAGAAACGTTAAATATTTTACCCAGGGGGAAAAAATAGAGATTTCTTGCAAAGTAAATTTTCTTCTCCTCTTTAGGGCTTTGCTGAACCCTCCACTTCCTTTTGTGAAGGCAGAGCTCGTGAAAACCCTGAGAATAAAAGTGGAACTTGATTTTATGCTAATATATGTAAAGAACGTGACGATGGAGTCATAGGTAACACAATGAACTTAACTTCTTTTCTCCCTTTTTATTGAATTATAATGACTAGTTTCCATAGCGATTACTGCATCACCTTGTACATTACCAGGAAAATCTACTACACTTTTTCCCAGCCATCGCTGTAAACATTTCTTTTTCTTCTTCTCCTTCTTCTTTTTTTTTTTTACAATGTTCTAGGGGAAAACACCAGCCCTCTTGGCTTGGCAGCAATTGGGGAGCATACTTCAGGAGATTAAGAAAGCTGACTGGGGTGTTTTTATTTTCTAAGTTTGGCAGCTGCTTTTCCATCTTCGCCCTCTTCGGCTACATGTCAGGCAGACAAAGAGGGAGGAAGGCGAGCGGGAGAGAACGGAGGTGATGGGGAGAGACAGAGAGGCTCAGGGGTCAGGAGGGACTGGGAAGGAGCTGCACCCACGTGTGTCTCCGTTGATTCTGGAATGGTTCAAGAGCCATCCCCTTGGATGGCAAGCCTCTCTTCTCACATGGGGCTTGCAGGAGGAGGATGGGGTGTTTCTAAGCTTGCAGAAGATCAGGCATGGGCTACATGCAGAGAGATCTCTTTGGCAGCCTTGAAACTGTGCATCTGAGACCCCATGTGGTTCCAGGGCCCCATGAGGACTTGGGGAGATGGGAGTCTGCACACCCCACCTATTCACAGCCTCTGTTTGCACCGGTGGCTTCATCATGTGAGCTTTTCCCCTTGGCTACCCACATTGTATTTCATTTCCAAAAAGGTCTCTGCAGCTGACGACTGTTTGCAGACCCCTCTCTGCAGCTGAGAGATGAGGAAGGGACACCTAAGGAAGAATGAATTGGCTGCAGCTTCTGCTGTGAATGATTTAGGGGTGTGACCAGGGCTAGCCCCCAGCTCTGGGATGCCTGACTTGTCCCACTGCACCCTGCTGAAAGTCATAGAGAGGCCAGTCCCATGGGCTCTGGTAGACCAGAAGGCCCATGCTGGGCTGTGGAAACCCATCCAGTGGGTTCAGAGTTCCCAGCCTGATTGAGAAGCAGTGGCCATGTGGGGAGCACTCAGCACCTGTGTTTCATTTGCCAAGGGGCCTGATCCACTCCCATTGTTAGGAGGGAGCTGTACCTAAACACGTGGCAATTGGAGACTTGAGCCCTGAAGTCTGGCTGCTCGGGTTCCAATCTCCGAGCTCTGCTTCTCCCGCAATGTGCTTGGGAGTAAGTGATTTGCTCTGCCTCTGTTTCCCCATCTCTAAAATGGGGCGAATGGCAGAACCCACCTGAGAGGTGCAAATCAGAGGAGATGATGCTGAGAAAGTGCTCACACTTAGAAGGTGACTTGTTCCCAGTGGGCACACAGGTGCTCCCTGTACCTGTGGTGTGACCTTGAATGAGTCCATTAACATCTGAGAGTCCTGATTTTCCCAGCTGTAAAAAGAAAAATGTCTGCTACGTGGTCCTGAATGTTCTTCCTAGCTTTGAATTTCAAGGATTTTTGGATTCTAGCAGCATATCTGGAGGGAGGGAAGGAGAATGAGAGGGAGGGAGGGAGAGAGAGAGAGAGAGAGAGAGAGAGAGAGAGAGAGAGAGAGAGAGAGAGAGAGAGAGAGAGCAGATACCTTAAGTAGAGGAAAAAATTCCCAGAGTGACAAGAAGCTCCAAGTTCACCAAAACGCTTAACCAAGATAAGAGGGATGTACCCGATGTTGGAAAGATTATCATGAGATTAATAAAAGTGATTAAGGGATTAAAACTTCTCAAAAGAGATAGTGAAGGGGCCACCGATGGAAAAATCCTCCTTCGCCTGCTGTACTCAGCCTCTCTCCTTGATTTGTAAGTCCTCAGTCACGCGGCCATCTGACAAAATGCTCTCAGCGGATGCTCAAATGGGATCCTGGCTTAAGCTCATCTTAGACATTGGGAAAGGTCCCCTGTGTCCCCTTTCCCAATATATATACGAATACAGTTGTCTCTCAGTCTCTGTAGGGGATTAATTCCAGGACCTCTGCAGATACCAAAATCATTGGATGCTCAAGTTCTTTATATAAAATGACACAGTGTTTGTATAAACCTATGCACATCCCCCCATACACCTTAAATCATTTCTAGATTGCTTATAGTACCTAATGCAATGTATTTGTAAGTGCTGTGTAAATAGTTGTGATGTTGTACTGTTTAGGGAATAATGACAAGAAAAAAAATCTGTGCGTGTTCAGTACAGATGCAGCCATGGTAGGCCTGAGTACATAGTGCATGTCAGCAAAAATGGAACATTTTGGGGGGATATGTTCGATCCAGGGTTGGTTGAGTCTACAGATGGGGAACCCACGAATATACGCACACAAAATCAAATGACTGGGGTTGTTTCTGGGGATGTCTGGGCCATTTAAGGTATTCCCGGAGGGCCTGCATTTGGGGTCAGGCCTAATGAGCAAGGCTGTCCTGCCGAGCACAGGACTCCCGGATGGAGACGCCTATGGGAGGTGGGCTGGGTGTGAATCAGGCACCCTAAGGAAGCCGGGCACACGGCAGGTAGAGGGTTACTTGAGAACTGAGAGATCCTAGTGATGTGAGCCTGCTCTCGGGGGCCCAGCTTGCTCACCTGTAAACTGGGGAGGAGGGTCTGTCCCCGACATGCACACAACAGGGCTGAAAGGCACAATGGGTGGGAAAGCCCTCGTCAAAGGAATTGCTGGGATAGCTTGGCAAAGTGTTTTCCAGTGCCCTCCCGGGAAGATTCTGGGCTTCTCTGTGGTTCTAGAATAACAAACAGAAACCTGGACTGACTGCGCCTCCTCCATCAGCAACTGGCTCTGACGGCGTGGTCAGTCCCAGGGTTCCGGGGCCAGGCACACCTCAGTTCCAAGCGTGACGCTGTCTTTTACCAGCTGTGCGATATCCGATCTCACTGTCTCATGGGTCACCTGTGAGGATGACAGAAAATAATACATGAAAATAGCCAATAATAGTACTTGGTATATGGGCAAATACAAAAAACAAAAGCCGACACCCTCCCCTTCTCAACCTTACCCTGATATTATTGAGAGGCCTTTGCCCCCTCGCCTGTGCCTTCTGCGTTGGACACAAGCTCCAGGTTCGACTGCCCAGACGGCCCCCAAAGATGATCACCTCCTGGTCCTGACGTCCCCCCAGGCTATACCAGGAGTGGACAGTGTGGGCTGTTGTGGCGGTGATGCATCTCACTTCTGAGATTCGGTTATAAAAGGACTGTAGTCCCCATCTTGACTGCTCTCCCCCCACCCCACCTCTCTATAAGGGATCACGCATTCTGGGGAGAGCCATATGATGAGCAGCTCTGCGGAGAGACCCACGCAGTGAGCAGCGGAAGCCTCCAGCCAAGAGCCACTGGGATGAACTTGGACCCTCCAGCCCTCGTCAAGTCTTCAGAGGTTGCAGCTTTGGCTCACAGCTTGATGACAACCTCTTGAGAAACCCTGGGCCCCTCCCAGAATCCTGACCCTCCAAAACCATGAGATAGTGAAGGATGACTGTTTTAAGTTGCTAAGTGTTGGGTCATTTGTCCCGCGGCAGCAGGTAATGGTCATAGGTGACATGGCTGGCTGAAGGCCAGTCTTTCTGGAGTTGATGCTAACAAAACCATTTTACTATGAATGCCAAGTGTGATTCCATGGTTTATTTCACAAAGATCATCTCAGCTACAGTCTCTTCCCCACTCGACCCCCAAAGGCCTTTGTCTAGTTTTCGGGATTTGCTCAGCAGTAAATGCTAAGTTCCACTTTACAGACCAGTACACGGAGGCCCGACAATGCAGTGGCTTGCTCAAAGTCGTGTGGCAACTCAGATGCAAAGCTGGGGATTAAAATCAGGTCTACCATTCATTCGTGCGTGCCTTCATTCACTGAGTAGGTATTTATTGAGTACCTACTGTGTGCAGGGCTCCCAATGGCTCAACCTCAGGCAAGCTTGACTTGCTGGGCACATGGGAAAGATGTGCACCAATTCCAGGACCAGTTGTATGTCCCTGGCTATGTCAAGTGACAGGAGAAAAAGGCTCCTTACCATGGGACAGAATTTGTCAGCCCTTCAGGCTCTGCTGCAATCCCCCAGGGGTTGGCAGAGGCTATGGAGTGGACAAAGAAACTCAATCTAGGAATCCTCCCAGCCGGGAAGAGCCACCCTCCCCACCTCCACTCAGATGACTCCCAAGCCTCCCAGCCCCTGGTCACAATACGTTTTTCTGGGGGCACAGGGAGGCCACCACATTGCTGCTGCTGGCAGCTGCCCAGCAGTCGGGTGGAATAATTTCTGCCAGCTCAGCCTCCACGAAAGATCCCAGCAAGGTAGAGGAGGGTGAAGCAGGAGCCGGGACAGCTGCCGTCACAACCACATGGTGACAGGTTAGTGTGCTCCACGTGGGCACCCAGCCCAGAGCAGAGAAATTGATGCTGGGAGCTGATTGCTGCCGGCAGGGCTGGGCGGGCCAAGGAGATAAACACCCAAGGGATCATACAGTGGGGGGTGAGGGGAGTCTGTTTGGGGATGGGGGTACCTCTTCCTTCTGCTCGGGGTGTAAAAGCCATCTGGTGATCTGGTGGGGCAGGTGGGTGAGCTTGGCTGTCTGCGTCTCAGGCTGTTAGTGGCTGGGTGCTCCCTGTGTGGGTAGGCTGAACGCGGGGACCCTGGGCCCCTCCCCACAGCCCAGTGAGGGAAGCATCGCCTTAGACGTGAACTTCTGGACCTCAGCACCAATGACATCTGGAACTACATCATCTCTGGTGGGGGCTGTCTTGTACATTATAGAGTGTTTAGTGGCACCCTGACCAGCGTGGCTCAGTTGGTTGAGCGTCATTCTACAAAGCAAAGGGTTGCCAGTTCGATTCCCGGTCAGGGCACATGCCTGGGTTGTGTGGGCCCAGTCCCAGGTGTTTCTCTCACACATCAGGGTTCCTCTCCTTTTTCTCCATTCCTTCTTCTCTCTCTAAAAATAAGTCAATAAAATCTTTAAAATAAAATAAGGGACTGTTCAGTGGCATCCCTGGCCTCTGCCCATCGTGCGCCAGCAGCGCCCCTTGGGCCCACATTCTCCCCGCCCTAATTGCCATGCTTTATGCTTCTTCAGGGTGATAACCCCTGCAAGTCCCCACAAGCTGACTAAACACCTGCTGCTTCATCTACACCTGCTCTTCGTTTTACAGAAGAGGAAATGGAGACTCAGAAAGGTGAAGTTGACAAAGGTTCAAGGTGCAAGGAGGATCTGAATTCCATGTTGGTGATTCCCAGCTTGTTTCTTAGGGTGTCTTGCTCTAGGCTGTACACTCAGTGCTTTGTATACAGCAGGCTCTCAGTAATTAGTTGTTGAGTGAATGGGTGGCTGAATGAGTTTCTTCCGGCTTACCTTGGGCAGAATGCTCTGAGCCTGGGGACCTGTGGGCTGTGTTCAGCGGAGGCACAAGCTGGCTGATGGCAGAGAAGGGTTGGGTCTGACGTGCTTCAGCGGGGTTCGTGGAGAGGCCTCTTTGGGATACACCACGTCCTGGGAAGAGAGAAGGAACAAAGGGAGGGTTTTGGCTTCCATCCTTTCCTATTGCTGCAGCCTTCACACTGGCCTCCCTGCCTCCAGCCTCTCTCCCTCTTATCTGTTTTCATCTCAGTAGCCAGAGCCAGATGGAGACAGGCCAGTATGGTCACGGCAGAGTCTGTCTCATGTACAGACCTTCTATGACTCCCTAGGGACCAAAGATCAGAGTCCTTTCTCTGTTCTGGGAATGTTTCATCTTCTGATCCAAGCCAATCTAAAATAATCAAGAAAAGGGCTGTAACTAAAGGATGTGAAGGAAGTAATCCATGTAATAGCATGTGACATGTGATTAGGTCTCAATAAACATAGATTATTACCTTAGTGATTTTTATTATGCGTATAACAGTGCACAGCCTACAGCACACTTGGGGAAGGATACAGCAGGCAGTAGCTGAGAGCATGGCTCAGGGGTTACGCAGCATGTAAAACTCTCAGCCTCTGGGGTCAGACAGGCTTGAATTTGAGTCTCAGCTCTGCTGTGTGATTTCAGCCAGGTTACTCTACCTCTCTGAACCTTAAGTATGACTTTTCAATTAAGGGGGTAAAAAAAAAACCTGACTTTCCACAAAATGATATATGTCAGACAGGTAACTATGGTGTGAGGTATACAGAAGGTACTCACTACTTATTAGGGCAAGAACTCAGTGAATAAATTGATCCTTACTCCACCCTGACAAGGTTGACATTGTTGCTATCTCAATGTAAAGATAGGAAACTGAGGCTGGAGGGTTGGAGAGACTTGTCTGAGGCATCCTGACCCTCGACTTGACCCAGGGCCACCTGGGCCATCTGTCTGAATCTTCAGAAGCCGGTGCCTTGAGGCCCCAGGGAAAGCTGGGGACCGGGAACATGATCCCAGGTCTGTCCCGGAACTCTGAATTAAGCCAGCCAAAGCAACTTAGTGAATGGAAAACTTTGGGGTCCCCTCCAGGCCCCTGGTGATTGCAGCTTGTGTCTGAGCAAAGCTGAGTCAGGCAGCAAAGAAGAAGCCGTTCCCGAGACAGCGAGGTGTGGGGAAAACAAAGTTCCCACCAACCACTTGGAGCAAATGTGCCCCTAAAGAGCAGCTGGGCCAGAGTCCTGCCCCTTGGAGAGAGACGCAGGACTGGCAAGTGGAGAGCCAGACACACTGGCTGCTGAATTTACTGGTCTCTTCAGGAGGTCAGCAGGAGGGCCCTTGTGCGCCTGGCAGCCAAGGTTGCCAAGTTGGTGGCAGCGTCCAGCGTCTCCCTGCACAACAGGACTGGACAGGGGAAACCAACATGCTTGTGTCCAGGAATCTTTGGGGACGATTCATGGTTATTACAATTTCAAAGAATGGCCATCTGCCAGCGACTCTGCTGTGGAAGTTACAAGCCCAGGGGAGCTCCCATTCCAAATGTTTACTAGCGCGTGCTAGGTACCAGGCACAAACCGCCAGCTTCCCAGCCGTGCAGGAGTTGCTGGTGTTATTCTGTTTCACAGATATGAATGTCTTGGAGGTGGGCTGAGGTTTAGTGTGGCGTGCACAGACTCCAAAACCCAACTCAATTCAAATTCAAAGAAGTGAACTAAGTTGCAAAGAGACAGCTGGTGTGGAAGGCACTGCCTTTCTTAAATTCCTCCATTTTTTTTCCTCCACAAGATGGGTATATTACTAACACGCACGGTTTGCTGATGGCATTCACCAAGAGAATACATGTGTGATAGTGATGCTCCAGGCATAGAGCAAATCCTTAGCAAATGCCAGCAGTTGTTATTATTCCTGCTTTTATCAGCTGTGACTAAAGAAACACAAACATGAGTAAGGGCTTTTCCAGAATCGAATTGTTAACACAATTTGTTGACTCATTTAGGCAGCAAGTATTTATTGAGCAATAGCTCTGGGCTAGGCTCTGTCCTAAGATGTGGGTTTGCAGAAGTGAACAAGGCATAAAATAGTCTTTGTGAGTCTGAGCAATGAATCGCACAATAGATGAATAAGCTGGTGGGTAGAGCACTAGGCAGGTAAAGGAACAGGTGCCATGGGGAGGAACGACAGGAAGTTTGGCCTTGGGAAGTTAAGGAGGGAACCTCAAAGGAAGGGATATGCTGGAGACCTGGAGGATGAGCAGGTGTAAAACCAGTATCAATCAAGTGTATGCAGGTCTGAGCATTCCAGGCAGAGGAACAGCATGTGCAAAGTCCTGAGGTCGTCATTCAAAGGTCAGAATAATCAAACTAAGAGGGTTGGGAGAGTTGGCTTCTGAAAGGGAGGCAAGGATTAAAATCTGGCAGTGTCATCTCCCACCCCTGTCCCCACCCGAAGCCTCCCTTTCTGGCACCCGTAGGGTGGGTCTCCATCCTCCCACACCCAGCACATCTCTTTACCTTCTTGCTTATCATATCCCCAGACAAGTGCCAGCTTCATAACCACATATCTGTGTCCCTGACGAGAATAGGACCAACTTAAGGGCTGAGATGGAAGCCATGTATCTTCACGAATTAAACCCCATCCCTAGGCTGATATCATCATAGCTAATTAAAACGATGTGTCTGGGTGAATGAATGAATGAATAAATAAACAAATGACTGAATGGCCACTTGCAGATACCTGGGATTAAATGTCATCAGCACATATGTTCCATTATAAAAACAGTAAATAGACATCATAAGGGTTAGAAAACAGAGCTAAGTAAAAAATAAGAAAATAAAAACATTGTGTTTCTGCTTCTCAGATGTTACATTGTTAACACCTTAATATTTCTTCTCTCATCTATGTATCTATTTATGTATTATTTTTTACCAAAATGAAATCTCTCTACTCCCCAGGCTTTGTAAATGTATTTGTAGCTACTCACGTCCGCATTTCCACGTCCTCTTATCTAATAACTAGTCTATCTTTATGCCCCCCGCCTTACACCCAAACATCCCTTTGAGTTGGTTCTGCAGAATGCCCCTTCTTCTGGGTTAGTTTGGTGGCTTCCTTATGGTGTCATTTAGCTTGTTCCCCCTCCCCCCTGTATTTTGTAGACTGAAAATTGGCTCTAAAGACTGAATGGGTTCAAGGTGACCTCTGGTGACTAGAGCCCACCAAGAAAGCATTGCCTTTTTTCTGTTGTATCTCATCAGGAGACCCATGATTTCTGCATGGTCCCCCTTTAGTGATGTCAAGTGAGACTGGCCATGTGTTAGGGTAATGAGTGTGTCAGCTCTGTCATGTACTATGTAACTCCCCTTGAGATGATGAAATGACATGCATACAGAGGTCCAAAGGCCCTTCAACTATGTACCTAATGGCTTTAACCCCAAATAATTTTGCCTGAATCCATTACCTCACTGGGAGCTTACTGAAGGCTGGTTTCCTAATTCTGCATCATTTCTCCCTCATTATCAACTGGACTTCTCCAGGTGAGTGAACTGTCCCTCTTCACCTGGGCTAGTGGCCATTCTAAAGTACCATCTGAATTGTCTTTTATCCACTTTGCCAGTACAGTGACTTTAAGTGATCTCATTTCAGCCACCTGGACTGTATTATTTCACCTGAAGCATTGAATGTGCCTGGGAGTGGGGTTTCCTGATAGGTTTCTTGTGGCAATTTTTCAGGCAATTGCTCTAGGGAGGATCTAAACAAGCAGAGATGGACGTGTAGAATTAGAGACCTCAGGACCTAAAGAGGTGTCACCTAAGGATTCTCTTGGCTGATGTTCTATAGACCAGCACTTGACACACTGCATATATGCATGAATCAGCTGGGGGCGTGGTAGAGTGTAGATGCTGATTCTGTATATCTCAGGGTCCCGGGATCTGCATCTCCAGCTGGTCCCCCACTGGGAGAGGCAAAGAAGGTTCTTCTTCCACAGGTTTCAGAGGGAGTGTAGCTTTGCTGAGGCCCAGATCGCAGACTTCCAGCCTCCAGAGCTGTGACACACACGCATGCACACATGCACAACTTTCTGAACCATTTGAGCTAAGTTGCAGTACTGATGCCACTCATCTCTGTACAGTGACCCGTTGTCCTGGTTTGCCTGGCATGTTCCCAGCTCTAGCACTGGGATTGTTGGTCACTCAACTATGAAGTATTTCAGTATGTGTATCCTATATACAAGAACATTTCTTGTACATACCGCAGTACAATGACCAAAATCGGGAAATTTACCAACAAGCTGGTACCACAGTCCTGATTCAAATTCCATCAATTGTCCCAATAACGTGCTGAGTAACTGTTTCTGCACCCGCGGGCTCATATGTTGCGTTCACATGTCATGCTTCTCGAGTTTCTTTTAGAACACTTTTTCAGTCTTTTTTTTTTCTTATGACCTTAGTAAAGAATGACAGACCACTGACTAAAATAAGGCTCTATCCTTTATAATCAATACATATGTACATAGAAGAGAAGATGCAGCGATTCTCAGCCGTAAGCAGTCAACTAATAAATGTGGAGAAATAAATGAATTAGAACACAGCATTTGGAATCCATTGTGCCATCAGTAGATTCAGGCAGCTGTCTTTCATAAACGTGAAAAGTCAGGATCAGGATTTACAGCTTTGAAGGTGACCCGGTAGAGGTTTTGGTTAGGAGCCCGGACCATGTTCAAAGTGATTTGCTTTTCCTGGTTTTGCACCATAGGAATCTCCACTCCTTAGGGAGCAGGTTGCCATTTTGCTCACTGCTATAGCCCCAGCACTTGGCCAAGTACCCCAGACGTAGCAGGTGCTCAATAAATACCTGTAAACCGAATGAGAGAATGGACGAGGGGGGTGTTCTTCCAGAAGGGGCTGGCTGAAGAAAAATGCATTCTGTTGGAGTGACTCCCTTTCCCCACAAATGCGTGTGTTTTCTTCTGTACCAGTTTCCAAAGCAGAAAAAGTGGTGGGTGTCCACTCTTAAATGTTAACAGCATAATAAACATGAATCATCAAAAAGGGCTTTTAAAATAAGGTTAATGGAGCTGTGTTTATTCCATTTTGTTGCATGGTTAAGTAGATCCAAAATAATTACTAGCTCCGTGTTTATAGGCCCCATTTAAGGTTATTTTTATGTCGCTGTGAAAGGTGAAGGCTTTTGTTTTTCCTCGTGGTTTTATGGGCCAAGATGGAGGAGAATGTTCAATAAAGGCCAGCTAGAGAGGGATGGCCGTCCCAGGGGATAATTTCCCGATGCCCCGCATATGAGGGGGTGACCCATCCTAAGCTGCGTCATCCCTTCCACATCCTGCAGGAGCCCAGATGTAGGAGCCGATCACGGCCCCAGGGCATTTGGGAAAAGCAGGGGTTGCTGCTCTGACACTTGTCACTTCCCCCGCCACCATTATTGTTACTCATTTGGGATCAGGGGCCATGCCAGCCCATCCACCCTCCTTTTTCTCTGCAGTGTGCAGAGCTGAGTGCTTAATCAACATTTGCATAAAATGCCATAAATCATAGAATCTTAAAGCTGCAAGAAAGCTCAGAGGTCAACCAGTTCTCTCAGCAATGAACAAGGAAGCCCGAATCGCGAGGGAAGCAAAGGAGGCAGGCAGAGAGACGGTGGCTGACTGAGTGCCAAGCGTGGTGCTGCACCCTTGTCAGGCACCGCTCACTTATATTCAAGTCACTCTGCACAGCCAAGGTGGGTACTCCCACTTGACAGATGAAAAAACCAAGACACAGAGCAATGGCTGGCCTGGGTTCCCCTGCGGGGCTTCTCCGCTGGATCTGATCTGCCCCGTGTCAGGCTTCGGGCTCTGTGCACAGGACCTTTCAGGATCCTGGGGATCTAGTCATCTAGAGACTCGTGACTGGGCCTCGCCTCTGTTTCTCCACCTGTGAGATGGGACAAACATCTCTTCTGTGTCTGCCCAGCAGGCTTCTGGCCTTGAGAAAATATGCAAATGGATGTGAAACACATCCTGTAAATGGAATAAATCATGCAAAGAGTGGAACACTCAGCACCCTGGTGGAGAACAGGGCACCCAGGGAGCCCTGGGACTGGTCAGAGGCAGAGAAAAGAAGTGTGGATGTCAGAGTCAGACAGAACTAGGTTTAATCCTACCTTTTCATGAACTTGGACAGGTAACTCAACCTGCCCCTCCGCTTTCCTTTTGTAAATATTCACAGAGTAGTTAGGGGTCAAGTGTAGTCAGGCTGTCTGGGTTCATATGGGCTCCACAGGTAATCTGTATGACCTACACAAGTGATTTATACCCATCATCATTATCATGGAGGAATAGCACACACAGAACACAGTGCAAAACTCTAAATGTAAAGCCTGAAGGCTTTTTACACATGCGTACCCTTGTGCAACCACCACCAAAATCAGGATAGAGAATATGCTTCCAACAAGCCAGCAGCACTTACCCAGGGACCCCTTGTCGATCCTGCCCTCCACCCCCAGAAGTGGCCACTGCTATGATCTGACTGACCCCTATTATCATCAATGAGTTCTATTTTTGAATTTCATGTAGATGGAATCACACAGTATGCTCCATTTGTGTCTGGCTTCCTTCACTCAGCATGACAGCTGTGAGAGGCATCCATGCTGTTGTGCTCCTCACTAGTTCCTTCTTTTTCATTGATGTGTAATATTCCACGGTGTGATTTCACCATAGTGTGTTTATCCATTCTCCTGTTGACGGACATTTGGGTTGTTTCTAAATTTTTAGCTCTCAGGAGTAAAGATCCAATGAACATTCTTGTGCACATCTAAACACTCATTTCTTTGGCGTATATACTTTAAGGATAGAATTGCTGAGTCATAGTTTAGATGCAGAAGTGCTGAGTCACAGTTTAGACATGTGTGTAGCTTTAGGAAATGATCGTGTAAGTGTTTTATCCCCTCTGAGCCTCAGCTTCCTCATCTGTAAAATGGTGGTGGCCACCTAAGACTGTGGTGAGGGTTAGGTGTGATAATCTACGCCAAATGGGAAGAAAAGAGCAAGCTCTGGAACAATGGGCAATGTAAAATTGACAAACACGCATGAATAACAAACTATGTTAATGGGTACATAATTGTGTAGTAGGCCTTTACAAACATCTAAACTATAGTAAACTACAAACCTACGCTCGTGGTAGGAGCTCAGGAGAGAAAATTGGGCCCACGGAAGGTGCACAGGGGACTCCGCTGTGATGTCTCATCTGACGGGACAAAGATCTCAAGCAAACGTAGCACGAGGCTAAGATTTTTAAAAGCTGGTGTTAACTATATTTTCTCTATTCTTGTGTGTACATTCAAAATACTTTTATGAAAACAAAAAACAGTTACTGATTTTGTAATATTAATCTAAAAATATAAATACTATGCCATGACTTGCATACTGCCTAGGATATAGTATGCAGATGAATGTTAGCTATTATTAATACTAAGAGCCCATTTTACATCTGAGTTTATGTCGAGTATTGGGTGACTCATACCTGAAAACCGGACCCAGTAGGGACCCAGAGCTCACACAGTTGCTGGCATACAGTTGACTCTCAGCAAATTCTACATCTTGAAATCCCCTTAAAATGATCGGAAGTCACCAAGCACAGTGGTTTTAACTACCTGTCAACCTTTCTGGGGTCTAGCTCTCATCACACCAGGAAACAAAGACACCCAGGACATGGCATGCAGGCTCCTAGCTGAGCCTGAGAACAGGGCCGGGTGAATTATTCTGTTTCTCTGGAGACCCGCACGGGGGTACCCAACAGCCAGGCTGCTTTTGACAACAGACTCTGGATTTAACAAATGTGCTGCTGGCACTATTTATTTTCCAAACAGGGTTGGATTTCGACTTATTGTGGAGATGCAGTTGGGAAAAATAATGACCAGGAAACACACACACACACACCACACACTCAGAAAATAATCCACTAGCAAACAGCCATCCCAGGAAGAAAATGGAAAAGATGAAGATAAACAAAAAGAGCTTTTTTGTATCACTTCAATTAAGAGGAAGAAAATAGCCCAGAGGCATGTGTGTGTGTGTGTGTGTGTGTGTGTGCCTGTGAGTGCGCCTGTGTGTGCGAGTTGAAAGGAGAGAAATTGAGTGGAGAAGGGACAAGTGTGCTTAGCTTAGGAGAGGAGGGGACTTCATTGGCCCCCCAACCCTCCATCCAACCACCACAAATAATGCTTCTTGATTTGCATTGCACGAGCTGGCTGATCAGAATAAACACGGATTTTATTTTAATAACTTCTCCGGCGACAGGGAGCGTCCCTCAGCCCTGGTAAATGGGTGCCCCTGCCTTAGGCTGGCATGCAGATGGAATGCTATTTCTGGGCTCTGGTGAAAACGGAGCAGAGGAAGTAATTGTGCCACTAATTGCTCCATCTCGGGGTTGGTTTACAGTGATATTAATGCCCTGGCCTCCAGTGGATCAGCATCATAAAAAGGGAGAGAAATAGCAGCTCATTAGGGCCAGGAATGAGGGATGCTGGGGAAAGCCATGCTTGGGGCTGCTTTACCAGCTGAATTTCACTGGTGACATCTTGGGGACATGGGAAGGGGTTTCTTCTAAAGCGAATGGCATTTGGAGCCTCCGGGCCTGAGATCCAGCTCTGTTCCTTCCAAACCATGTGCTGGCCCCTCTGACACTTGGTTTGCTCATCTGCAAAATGGAACAATGCTCTCTGTCCTGGGTTAGGGCCACAAGGATCATGAAGAAGGTCTAGCACTGTGCCTGGCACATTGTCATGTGTGCTGTGCCCCGTTTTCAGGGGAAAGAAGGAATCAGACTCTCTGAATGCAGTCAGTGTGGTAGGGAAGACGCAACCTGAGATTGGGACCCAGGGAAAGGAGCTCAGGGCTGGGGAGCTCTGTAAGAAAGGCAGCCAGGTGCAGCTGTCTGGAACACAGCTGTGTGCATGGAAAACCAGGCTGAGTTCTCCAGCATCCCCAATTCCTCTCATCAGCCACAGCGCCCAGTGGGAGGTGGGGAGACGCTCCTTGTTAATGCCCTAATCAGCACCCATCACCTCCCTGTGCTCGCCATGCGCTGTCTCAGGTAATATTTTCTCCTCATAATGATGCTGTTTTCCTCTCCGCTGACATATGTTGGTTTTACCAGCCTGGTTTCCAATTCTCCTTCTTTTCGCTAAAGATACATCGATTTTCTTCCAGAGAAAAATCCTCATGTGCTTTTGACAGGGCTGTTCTCTGTCTGCTGTGGAAGAGCTGCAGTCGGACCATGACTTAGGCCTGACCAATCATGTATTCCATTCCTCTGGTCTCTGTCATTGATGGGGATGGTGATATAGGTCAGAATTGAGACTCAACTGTGGGATGTTAGCTGTAATTACTGGGGAAGGGATGCTTTTCCCATCAGAATTGCTATGCTAGGAGCCATTGGCACCCTTTTTGTCACTACGAGGTAAGGTCTTGCCTAAAAATAAAACCAACACAAAGAAATCAGTGTGGAGATTAGGCAGAACTCTGAGAGCATTCCTTGATGAACACCTAGATCCAGCCATGCCTGAAGTTAACATCCTTGGACTTCACAGTTGTGTGAACTGAAACACTCCTTATTTCTCAAGCTATTTGAGTTGGGTTTCTGTCACTGGGCCTGAAAATATCCTGATGTGCCCCATTTTTATATTGAGAGTACACCCCTGAGAGAAGCTAGGAACACAGAGCTTCCTGGGGCCACAGAGCTATTTAAGTGGAGGAATTAGCATCAACCAAGAGTTTCCTGAATCCTGACTCCATACTCTCAACCACTGGGCAACTCTGCCATTGATTAGCTTTAAAGAGATGTAAATTTTTTAAAAGTTTCAAATAAAAGAGCATGGACTGGCTGTAGTGTCTGCTGTGATTATTGTATCTTATGACAGTTGCCGGTGCCTCTGGCCCAGGGATGATGGTTGCTAATCACAGTCTTGTGGGCATTTCAGGGGGAGGTGAGTGAGCCTGTCTCAGTGCTGAATAACCCTCATTTGCCTCTTCACCACCTCTAGGGCTGTCCGGACACAGACTTGAAAAAAAAATTTTTTTAAATGTTTTTAATACTGTCTTATTATAACATAGTTTACAGTTCACAAGGAGTTGCAAAACTGGAATGAGGGGTCCTGTGTACCCTTCCCCCAGCTTCCCCCAATGACACTATCTTACGTAACCACAATAAAATATCAAAACCAGGAAACTGACATTAGTATAATATGATTAACATGGATAGGCCGATTTGGATTTCATTCGTTTAATGTGAACTTTTCAGGTGGAGAGGAGAGCTGGATGGTCCCAGGAAATCCTATGGCATGTGCAGATTTTAGTAACTGTCACCCTGAACAAAACACAGAACTTTTCTGTTACCACCAAGAAACTGCTTTGTGCAGCCCTGAATAGTCACCTTGCCCTAGTCCTAAAGCTGGTCCCCACTGAACGGTTCTACTTAATTCTAACAGTGTCACTTGGAGAATATTCATATATAACACCTTCTCCTTCACCTTTGAGCTGAACTGTGCAGCACATAACTTTTCAAGAGGGGCTTTTTTATAGCAAGCAGAATGCCCTTCAGATCCACACAAGGCGTTGCATGCGGCCAGAGTTTGCTCCTTTTCTTTTCGCTGAATGGATATATCACAGTTTGTTGAACCATTTAGCCACTGAAAGACAAGTTTTGTTTTCCTATTTGGGGCTATTATGAATGAAGATGCTATGAATATCCATACACTGGTTTTAGTGTAAAGATACGTTTTCCTTTCTTTATAGTAAATACCCAGGATTAGGGTTGCTGGATCACACAGTTAAATGTATTTTAACTCTATAAGAAACTGCCAAACTGTTTTCCAGAACATTCCCCCAGCAGTGAATTGTGGGGCCCATGCCTTTCTTGCCCTTCCTGTCCTGAAGAACAACACCACGTTTGGAAACTGTGCCCAGAACACAGGACAAACACACATCTTTCCCTTCAGTGAGAGTGCTTAAGAGCACATTTGAAACGAGATCCCAAACTTACACTCGAAAACCGCTTTTGTTTTTTCTGACTAGAAACGCAATGTTCGGTCATGGCAAAAACATTTAGAAAATTCAGCAAAGGGGAGAGAGGAAACAAAACCCTCCCACAACCTCGTGCCCTTTGGATTTCACCGTTGGAATCTCGGGGTTCATTCTCGCCGTCTCCTTTAAACGTCCACAAGTCACCATGGGTGGATGCCTGGTTATATCTTTCCTGCAATAAGAAGGAAACAAAACGAAACAAAATTTTAAAAATCGGAGGGGAAAATATGCCCTGGGCCTTGACTGCCTCTCTCTTATCGGCCTGCTCTTCACGGAGCAGAAGTTTCCTCTCACAGCCCTCAAGAATAGACACGTTTCTCGGCTATTCCTGTCACGCGCCTCAAGGCTGCACAGCCTGTTCTTATCAGCAGAAGGCACCTGGTGCATTGTGGGAGAGCCCGCTGGGTGGGAGCCCTTCCCAGGCAGGATCCCCACGACCGGGCCCCTGGCCAGCTGCCCTGCTGACCTGGACGTGGCTTTTGCTTCTCCTCGCAGCCTTTCCCTACCTCCCGCCTTCCCTTGCTTAAAGGAGGCTCTTGGCTGAATAGAAATGACCTACCGATGCGCTGAGCTCCACAGAGACACCCTTTGAGATTGTCCCCAGATCTCTGCAGAAGGCCCTGGGCTGGGAGGTCTTGGTGCGAAAGCTGAGGTCATTGGCTGAAGGGAGCGTGGACTCGAGGGGGAATGAGAATGTGCTGTGCCCTCTCAGGCCCGGCAGTAGAGACTTCAAATCTGGGAGTACGTAATGATGGCCCTGGCATTCTGATGACTATGATTTTTATTATGTATTTTCTTCCATAGCTGGAGAAATTGGTTCAAGTTCACGGTGACAATTCTAATCTGTTAGTGCTTTCCCATTTTCAAAAGCTCAAGCCTGGTCACTGTCAAGTTTAATCATCGCAACAGCACTTAGTAAATGCTGCTATTATTTTTCTAGATGAGAAAGTGAAGGGAGGCACAGAGAGGCAAAGGGACTGGCTCAAGGTCACACAGCCAGGAAGTGGTAGATCAAGGGTTCAGACCCAGGCACACCTGCCTCTGACTTCTTGCTATTTCCATCACCTTCCCTTCCCCTCCATTTCAGTTTCCCCATCTGCAGAGAAGGAAGTTCAATCTAGATCCTCCCTATGGCTCCTTCTCATTCAAAGTTTTGATGACTCTGTTTCAGGATCAAATATTTGCAAAATCCAGTCAATAAAGGACCCTGACTCCTGGAACTGAACACATGGACAGAATTAAGTGTGAACTTGTCCAAATGGGAGAGATGAGCCCAGACCCAGTCCGTCACATGCTGGGGGCAGGTGGCGGGGGATTACAGCACCCAGTGGGAAGCTTCAGCAATCAAACAGGAGAGGGGGGATGAGGTGGAAGCCAGGGCAACGTGCTCACAATCAATTCATTGCTTTGGGTAAAAAAAAAAAGATCACAATAAATATTTAAAATGCTAGAACAATGGAAGCTTATAAACAAAAACCAGCAGCAAACTGACTACCTGGGAAGGCCACTCTTAATAGTTGGCTGAGATGGTTCCAAGCATCTCTCAGCATATCAGTGTTTCTAGATGAAGAACCACGGTTCACACGTGCAGCATTACCCTCCTGTCTGGTCATGGCTTATCCATGGCAAGCTGGATTCTCCTTCCACATTAATAAATGACCATCCATACATTCATGGTTTCAGAATATTCTAGTATTTGAATACACTGCCGTCTGTTGAATGAGTGTCCCCTTGGTAGGTCCCTAAGTAGTTTCCAAGTGTTTGCTATTGTGAGCAACCCAAACCTGCAATGAGATTTAGGTGAAAGATGTTATAGATAGAGATACAGGTACTGATACAGGTGTGGGTGTAGGTGTGGGTGTAGCAATAGGTATTGCTGTCCATCTGTAGAGAGAATTTAACCATTGGTGTCAGAGTTTACCTTACAGTGAGGACTTGCTTTGGGGAGAGGTGGTAAGTATCTTAAGGATTAATACCTTAATAGCTGATGAACTTTGGGGTGGGAGGTAGAGCCTGAGATTCTCTCTTCTTGTAAGGCAACATGGGCCAAGTGACAGACACATAGTAGGTTCTCCAAAATCGTCATTCTTGCCTTCTCTCTTATGTGAACCTCACTTAGGAGACAATAAAGAGGCAGCATTCACTGAATAATTCATTCAGAAATCCGAAGAGGGACTTCACACCTCCCAAGTGCCAGATTCTCTGCGAGGCATTTGGGATGCAGCCATGGAAAAGGCAGGGACCTAACGTTCCAGCGGCTCCCCGCAAGGGACAGATGCCCGGATGAACTGTGCAGTGTGAGGAGCTCCTGCAAAGAGGCGTGGACAAGGTCCAGGGCCATCCCTGTCATCGGGGATAGATGTGGGTAGGTGGGGTCAGTGAACACTTTCTGGCCGAGAAGGCACCCAAACTGGGCTGAGGGTGAGGATGGGGACCTTCGGGTGGCGAGTCACGTCAGAGAGCTGGGAGAGAGCAGACCAAGCAGTGGACTAAGGCAAACCAAACTGACGGGTGCATGGTGATGTCCTCACAAATGGTGGGTGAATGGAACCCCTTTGACTCATTGTATTCAGTAATGGGGGTGATGGGTAACCTTCGGGGGCGGGGCCAGGAACAGGGGCGAGGACCTGAGGAACGGGAGATGCCACTCTGTCTCGAGGTGTTGTTGGTACTGGTCTCCAGGGAACAGTGTCCTGTGAGGGGCTAAGTCGTGTATGGACGGCTCACGGCCTTTTTCAGAAGGAGGTGAAAACCTTATCTTTGACATGAAGCCCTCTTGATTTTTAAACGTTGGCAAGGGATTCAACATAGAAACCAAATGAAATATCAACAACTATAAAAACAACCCCCCTCCAAAAAACAACTCCCCCAAATGCCTTGCAGACTAAACAGAAGTGATCCAGTGACAAAAATCCTGCCCGAATGGCTCCACAGTTGGCCGGCTTGTTACCTGACACCTCCCCAGGGATATGTGACCTTAAAAGACACCCTTCCAATACAGCTTCAGAAAGGATAACTCCCTTGGGGTTTATTTTTAAAGCAAGCTTGCCTTGCCTATGTTCAACGCGATGGGTGGAGAAAATAATTAGAATTGATTTCCCTGCACCCACTAAGGAATAAAATAAGAGGCAGCATGCGTCTCTATACACAAGAGAAAAGAGAGAGAGAGAGAGAAAAAAAAAGAAACTTCCTTCCAATCCGTGTCTAATTCCATGGATAGTCTTCTCACTTTTGGGGCTGTTCTACTGGTGTCTTTTGATTACAACATTGGTTTGAAGAGACACTAATTGTACCCTGCTTACAATGCTTGTAATTATGCGTATTACATTTTGATTCATTTCCATATGTCAACACCACGACGAGATGGGGGTGGTGGTGGTGTGGCTGAGAACTGCTTTTATAATCGGTTTTTGTCTATAAAAAAAAAAAATCCACACTGAACATGAGTGAAGTGTTCTTTGTTGAAATTGGAAATAAGATTACACATAAAAGTCGTCCTCTGACACCCAGAAAATGGACAGTTTAAAATAAATTGCCACCGCTGATCAACAAGATTGCTGGCTCCCTTCTTCCCTTTTACACTAATGAGGCAAATACTTTTCAAGTCTCTGATAACAATATGTTCAAGTACATCATTTCAATAGCTTCCTTCTTAATAAAAGATGACCCCAACATACTCCCCTTAGCTGAAGACATTGTCCTACCCCGACAGATTTGTGATTCCAGGCTCCTCGTGGAAAAGAAAAGAAAGAAAGAGAGAGGGTCTTGGGGACGGGGAGAGAGTGTCTCCCAAGGTTACAAAAACCCAGCAGCGTGTCTGCAAGCGGAATCAGAGTCCCCCTGGTCTGAAGGGAGATGACTCTGAACCAAATAATAAAAAAAACAACCAAAACAAAACAACAACTTCAAAGAACCCATGGGTGGAGATCCACTTCCTCCTGAAGACTTTTCCTTGGGTGCAAACCCTTTCCGTGCCTGAGATGAAAGGACTTGGTCTACTCAGCAGACATTTTCATGCAGAGGCCAAAGCAGGTTACTGCCTGTGACTCTGGGTCCTGGAAGGCCCTGAGCGTCAGCTCCACATTGCACATCTACAAGGTTTGAGTGAGCTAAGCAGTACGTGTTTTGGAACTGGATTTGTAAAAAGCTGGCGGTGTGGGCAGAGTAGCACGTAAAGGGCCCCCAATTTCACCGCTTACATGCTGGGTGTATGACTGACATGTGTCCCCCTTCCCAAAATGTATATGTTGATGCTCTCAGCTCCATGACCTCAGAACATGACTGTATTTGGGGGTAGAGCCTTTAAAGAGGTGCTGAAGTTACAATGGGGCAGTTAGCGGGGGCCCTAATCCGATGTAACTGTGTCCTTACAAGAAGAGAAGATGCAGACCCACAGAGAGACACCAGGAAATCATGTGCACAGAGAAAAGACGATGTAGGGACACATCCAGAAGGGAGCCATCTGCAAGCCAAGGACAGAGGGCCCAGGAGAAACCCTGCAGGCACCTTGAGGTTGAACTTAAAGCTTCTAGAACTGGGTGAAAATAAATGTCTACTGTTTCAGCCACTCCGTCTGTGGTGTTTTGTTATAGCAGCCTTTGCATACCCACACACTGGCGACTGAGGGCAGGTCACATTGCCTTCACATGGCTTGGTTCCCCTATTTGTAAATTGAGAAGATAAAGCAATCTTGCCCTGGGTGTAGGGACAGTGACTCACTGAGCTCAAGGGTGGGAGCTTCTGGTCACAATCCATAAAGGCGCTCAACACTAGTAATGACAGAAATAACTGTTCATTGAGTCTTCTGCTGGTGCTGTTACCAGGACTTCCTCCTTTAATCCCTCCACCAGCTCTAGGCACCAGACTGCTATTGTCGCTACTTGAGATGGAAAAATTGTAAGTAGCTGATTAGGATTTGAGCCCATTTCAACATATACTGGCTCCTTGTGGCTTTGCATGATTTTGGGGGTGAAAACTGTCCAGATCCATCATTTGGGAAAATGTCAAGGGCAAGATGGAGTAAATTCTTTTCCAGATGCGTTTCCCCACCATTTGCCCCACCTCCACCTCCACGGGTTTAGTGTCTTCCTTTCCAGGCCACCACATTGGGGACCAGGCAGTTTTGCTCCAGCTGGACGTCAGGGTCCAGGTTCTGAGCAGGGATTTATTTCTGCTTTGTCCTAGTCCTGAGAGTCCTGTTGGGGACCCCTATGCTACGACCTTAGGCTCATCAGAGTATGTCACCCTCCCTACCAGTCAAACAGAAAGAGGCAAGGACCCATGTTCTTCAGAGGAGGAGACTGAGGTTCAGAGAGGCACTGCAGCATGCTGGAGGTTGCACAGGGAGAGGTGGGGCAAAGCCAGGAGTCAAACACTGGGCTGTCTGACTCTGAATCCCATGCGCCCAATTGCTGGGCTGCACTGATTGCCCCCGCTGCTCTGTCCAGCCCCCCAAGCAAACCCACTCAGTCAGGGGCCTCCTGCTCTTTTGGTCCCAGTGGGTCCTGAATTGCCCATCACCTTCCTGCTGACTCCAAGGTCATTTCTCAAGTATCTATTCTCTTTCTTAGTATCTGCAACTTGGCTGGCCCTGGCTGGCCCTGGCTTCTGCTTTTGCCACCTCTGCCCCCATGATCTAATGGGGATGGGACATCCCTGGGCTACAAGGTCCTTTCACACTGACATCTGGCAAGAGACCTGAAAGAATTCAGCAGCATCCTCTACTTGGTTTTGCCTCTGCATCATCTCCATGTGTTTACGACTTGTGTACCATCATGTTTTGTTTCATGAGTAGCTTTTACACTGATGCTTATTTGCTGGATTCCACCATTGTCTCTGCCATCCCAGGACTGCCTTGGTGATGTCGTGATCCCCACACGTGCAGAGCGCCTCTGTTCTGTTCATCCCCGAGTCTCCCTGCCCTGCACAGGGCCTGGCTCACCCTTGGCATTCAACAAGTGGTACCTAAGCTTACACGGTGTTGTTCATTCATTCCTACTGCAGGTGTTCATTCAGCACCTACTATGTGCCAGACACTGGGTTAGACTCTATGGACACAACAGTGACCAAAAGATAGAGAAGTCCTTACATTCCTGGAACTTATATTTTAGTGCAAGAATTATAATGAGAAGGAAAAAGAAGGGAAAGTAGGAGAGGAGAGGATAAAGAAGGAACGAAGAGAATGAGAAGGAAGGGCAGCAGAATTTAATCATAGAAATGTCTCAGAATATCAAAAAGGCCAAAGTATCACTAGAGGTTTCCTTTTTATTGAGCTATTTCCCTCCTTTTTCATTACATTGTCTTTTTTGTTTTCAACAATGAGCCCATACAACTTGTTTGATTTTTTTTTTTTTTAAATAAGGGTTTTTTGGACTTGAAAAATGGGGGATTGTGGTCTGGAAGAAGGAAGGAAGAAGGAAGGGAGGCTATATGAATGCATGAATGAATATATGGAAGGAGGGCAAGAAATAAAGGAGTAAAAATAGAAAGAAGGGGGTTAATGGATAAATAGATAGAAGGATGGGTAGCAGAAGCAAAAGAAGAAAGAGAGGAAGGAAGGAAGGAAGGAAGGAAGGAAGGAAGGAAGGAAGGAAGGAAGGAAGGGAGGAAAGAAAGAAAGAAAGAAAGAAAGAAAGAAAGAAAGAAAGAAAGAAAGAAAGAAAGAGAGAAAGAAAGAAAGAAAGAAAACAGAGGAAGAAATAAAGGAGGGAGGGAGGAAGGAAGGAAGGGAAGAAGGGAGAAAGGAAAGATGTATACATAGATGGATGGATGGATGGATGCACAGAAGGAAGGAAGAGTTTTTAACATAGTTAACCTCTGTGTTTCCAGTGCTAAATGCGTCCCACTATAACGTCAAGGGCGGCTGCCTGCACCCCACCTTTCTCTCTCTGCACCCCTCCCTCACAGCCCCCTTGCTGGGGACCTCACCGAGCCCTCGCCCCAGAGAGGTAATTCTGGCCTCTAATTACAGCACTTGTAAAAGTAAGAGAGGGGCTCATTCTTCAGAAATAAATCAATACAAGTTAAAAGGCCATCCTGTTTGTTTCTGTAACAATGCTCTTTAGAAAATTGGGTGCTGTTCCATTTGCTGACGGGTACCCCATCCGTCATCGGCAGCCAGAGTCACATCACATTATGTTGCCAAACATAATACAGCATGATCGGGATGATGCATCAAATTGGAGATTGGCAAGGAAATGAATTTTAGCGGAGAGATCTCACTTGAGAAAATACATAAAGCCAAGAAAGAGGAAAAGCTTAGAGGGAGTTTTCATAATCAGAGATGGGATTTAGAAAGCTCCATAGTGCAGAAATCCCCAAACCAGGAAAATCACAGCAATAATGGGATATAATCATACAAAGAAATAAACACATTAATAATTAGAAGAAAGGGAGGATAAAACTGTCAGAAGTGTTCCCTCTAGTGAGACATACAACACTGTTTTTTAAAAGATTTTATTTATTTATTTTTAGAGATGAGCAAGGAAGAAAGAGAGGAGAGAAACATCGATTTGTGGTTTCTTGCATGCCCCCAACTGGGGACCTGGCCTGCAATCCAGGCATGTGCCCTGACTGGGAACCAAACCAGCAACCTTTTGGTTCACGGACCAGCACTCAATCCACTGAGCCACATCAGCCAGGACCACAACACTGTTTTATTATTCCTATTTAATGATAAGGGAACTGAGGCTCATTACACAGCAGAGTCAGGATTCGAAGTTGGATCTGCTAATGTTGGAACCAGCAGCACCAAGGTATGTGGATGAATTGAGGACAAGTTTCTAATTAGGCATAAAAAATACACTTGGTTTTCTGAAAGGCCTGGGGAGCTTACCTGAAGCATTAGACCACACAGATGTTATATTCTAACCAAGGAGGGATGGCTGGTCTGAATGTGCCTTCCAGCCTTATGGTCCTCTGGGTCGATAAATAAGTGGTATCTCGGCTATATTGGTTCAAGGGAGGGCAATTGCTCTCATTGTGGGAAGCCTGAAGCTCCTGTCTGTAGCTGTTACTTTTATGGGTGCTGAATAGGAGTCCCCACCAAGGGCAAGGGTCCAGGCTAGCAAGCCCTTCCCTGTTTATTTTCCCAGCTGGGACCCCAGCTCTGCTCAGGCAGGGAAGCTTGGAGGAAGATGGAGGTGGTTGTCAACCACAGGGCTCTGCTCTGCCTTGCCCAGCCGTTTCTCTGTCATGTCTAAGTGGCTTCTGGCTTCTTGCTCATAGTCACATGGCCTTTTTTTCCTGGCCGATTCAAGCTGCTGAGATGGGCATGTGAATTTCAGTTCCTGCAACAGGACTTGAGCACCTACTCTGTCAAAGGGAATTAGGCTCAGTCCCTGCACTAGGGACTGTGCATGCACCAGGGGAGAATACGTGTAAACAGACAGGTAGAATATGCTTTTATTTATTTGTAAATGTGCTCTAATGTCTCAAGTGCTGAATACAGTACCAGACTCATAGTGGGGTTCAATAATTGGAAGCTCAGATTATTGCTCCTATGTGGAATGCTCAACTATAGAAGCACAAAGGAGAGAGTAGCTGAAAGGAAGCAGTGAGGTTCAAGTTGGGTTTTGAGGCATGGGTAGGAGTTTGGTAGCAGGCAAACCTACTAAAGATAAAGACACTCCAGGCAAAGAGATAAATGGGCACAAAAGCAGGAAGAAATGGCATGTTTGAGAGGGCATGTTCCCTGGTTTGCCAACTGGAGGTGAAGGAAGGATGAGAGATATATTATCAAATCCTCTCAGGTTAGGAGCAAGCCAAGTCCACCCATGGGTGACACTAAAGATCGGGTCCAGAAGCCATGTGTCAAAGGCTACATTTTCCAAACCTGAAGCTAATTATAATTGAGATGCAGATTATTTTCTTCCTTTTCCTTCCAATGATAGGAGAGCATTGGTAAACTTCAGTGGACATCAACATTGCCTGGGAACTTGTGGAAATAAATGCCGATTTCCGGCCCCAGCCCAGAGATTTTGATCCTGGTCACCCTTGGATGACACCTGGAGAAACACCACTCCCCACAGAACTTGAGCAAAGGCCCCAGGGAGACAGAATTCTTTATGCTGCAGCTGCCACACCAGGGATTTGAAGCCACTAATAGATATTCCCCCAAGGATGCACAAGTGTTTCAAGCAGGAAAGAGAGGCAGGGGAACAGGGGGCGGGCTCTGGCTTTCCCAGCAAGTGCTTTGTGAAATCACACTGGCACACTTTGCTGTAGAACCACAGCAGCACCTTATTAAAAAAAGATCAGTGGGGCCCTTGGAATTGATCATAAACTATTTCTGTCAATGTCACACATAACCATGCACAGGGAAGCGTGCAGGCACATCTGCTAAATTGAAAGGCTTTGGGGTTTGAAGACAAACAAACAAACAATGAATGAATAGATAATAACTTGAAGAGGGAGAAAGTCATATTTTGAGTTGGAAGACAAGAAACCTTAAGAGAAAGAAACATGGTGGATTCACGCTGTGTGTGTGCCCGGTACCCAGATTACAGGAGTGTTCAGTGACTGGTGAATGAATGACTGACTGAATGAATGATAACATATTTCAAGGATAATCTGAAGGCAGCTGTCCTAGTGCAGGAGCTTAGAAAGGACTTCATTTCTGGTTCCTCATGTTGGTTCCAGCATTGGGCTAATTCTCATTGTTAAAATGAGTTGCTCACAGAGTAGAAGTGAATGAGAGCATTCTCACTGGCAGAGTGGAAGGGCCTTTGCAGGGCATCACTGCCCAAGTGCGCGAAGACCCAGAGAGGAGAAATGATCAGTGGCAGTAGGACCAAGACAGCGTTCGGAGACATGGCACAGAGAGGGATGCAGAGGTCACATCATTGCCCCGCATCTTCTAATGCAGTGTCTTGGCCTCTACTGAAAAGTAGCCCACAGAATGTGGCCCAGGGGACAGCAAAGACCTCAGTTCAAGAGACCAGAGCCTCTTATTCCCTTCTGCGGGAAGGGGGGTGGTGAGGAAGACGGCTTGGGAGCACTGGGATGAGCAGCAAGGGAGTAGATTCTTTTCCCACAACAATTGCTGCCATTTTCAAATAGGGAAACTGAGGCCCAGAGCGGTTACATTAGTTGCGCGGTGTCATATACTGAGGAACTGATAGAGCCAGAAATCAACCCATAGCCCTCTGATGGTGGACCTGAAGTCTTTGGGGTAAGCCACATTGTGGGGCTCAGGAGCTGGCAGACAGTAGTTAACACCATGAAGGCTGAGGCCCTGAGCAGAATCACACAGGCAGGGGTCACGTGGAGTCCTACCAGCTGTTCTCCCTGCCCCAGTCTCCAGGCTTCCAAGGCCATATGGCCTTCCAGATATTTCCAATCCCCTGGCCTCTGGAATCCTAGACCCCCTCATCTCCAGGACCTTCTGTCTTTCTGTTGGGTATGAACTTATATGTTCCCCCAGCCAATGGGGTCCTGCCAGGCCTGGCGCTCTGCCCTCCCCCACGTTGAATCACACCCCGGTCCCTCCTGCTCACTGAGTGCCGGGTACAGCCCCTTAGTGGTTCTGGGAGAAGATGTCTTCCTCCCCTTGCTCAACTTTTGCCTAATGTGCTCCCACCAGGTGGGAGGTTCTTTCTTTTTTTCCTTTTCTATCTATTAAGCTCCTATGCACCCCTCTGATCTTTCTGCAAATGCCGCTTCAGATCTCCTTTTCTAGTCTCTCACCACATCGCGTTTCTCTCCTCCGTATCATTGTCTCTGTTGTGATGTTATATTTACTCGTGTAATTACCTGATGACTCTGTCTTCTCCACTACACTGTAAGCACCTGAAGGCAGAGACCAAGCCTGTGTTTGCAGCACAGGGACCCACCTGTAATAGGAGCTCAAAGCAATCTTTGTTGAATGGGCAGTAAGGTAGATAAATAAATGAGTGTTAGAAGTGGTGAATGACTACGTGAGTGGATGGATGAATAGATTTTAGGAGAGATGGATGGATGGATGGATGGGTGGGTGGACTTTAGGAGAGGTGATGGATGGATGGGTGGGTGGATGGATGGATGAGTGGATGGATTGTAGGGTAGGTGATTAAATAGGTACATGGATGGATAGGTAGATAAATCATGTTGCTTCCCTGGATTTCCTCAAAACAAAGTGCATTGGACATTGTTCTGATATTTTATCCTTTTCTAAATTGTGTCAAATGGCCTTACATGAGTTTTACATTGGCCCAACTGGTGCTATTTATAGAGTCCAGCATTTTACACATTTTACTCAACACTCTGAGGAGTGATATAGATTCTTGATATAGCAACTAAGATGACAAGGCTCTCCAGCAGGTTCACTGGGTTCATCGCCTCACTTCTCCCTCATCAACTGCAGAATATTGAATCACTGATTTCAATTCTCAGTTTCCTGTAGGGGTGTGATATATTCATACCTTCGCCAGGCTCATATGGAGAAGAGTATTCCTCCAACCCTTGACTCTAGAATTGACTATGTGATTTGCTTCTTCCCATGGGATATGAGCACCTGTGACACCTGCCTTTTGCCACAAGTAGTTGCTGGTTCAAAAAGGATGGGAGACAATGTGGAGCAGAACTGGAGCTGAGCCTCATCAAGAACAGCCTAGATTACCACAACCAACCCTCAGATGCACAAGTGAGCAATCAACACTTGTTGTTTGTCTATGGCTGTTTGTTATGTGGCATCATTATAGCTGTAGCTGACTGATACACCAAGTGTGTGACCTTTGGCAAGTTATATAAGCCTCTTATGCCTCAGTTTTCTCAATAGTAAAATGGAAGATAACATACTATCTACTATGATCAATCTCCCAGAGTTCTAGTGAAAACCATATGTAGTAACACAAGTAAAACATTTAGAACAGTGCCTGACATGCAGTAAGTGTTCAGTAACTTTGGGCAACTCAACATCATTATCATCACCCTGTGTGATGCCATGAAAACTTGTACTTACATGGAAAGAGGAATTTTGAGTACATTTCAGTCATGATCAAAGTCTAATAATACACCAGCAGAAGGAGATGAGTTTTCTTTGTTTTTTTCTAATGCATTAGTAATTACATTTGGTGAGCTTTTTTCCTGTGTTGAGCACCGACCCAAAGACTACACAAGTTATTATCTCACCAAATCCTCAGAAACGGTCTGTGAAGTAGGCACTACTGTTGATTCTATATACAGGAAAACAGACTGAGGTTCAGAGAGCTACTTTACCTAGCTAGGAAGGGATGGAGCTGGGATGAAATCGAATGGAAACTCCAGATTCCATACCCAAAAACTCCATGTCCCACAGCTTAAGATTTCCACATACTTTATAGATAAAAAAGCTAAGGCTCAGAGAAGGGAGGTGCCTGAGATCCTACAGCTGGTAAATGGCAGAATCAGCTTCCATATGATCATGTTAGCTCTGTGAGTTGAAATCTTAGGGGGTGACCAAAGATAGAGGGAGGGTCTCTATTTTTCATCATCATTCTGGATACCCAAGGATATATTTTTGAGGTTGACCGTATAAAAGAAATTCCCCTGGCATCAGAAAGCCAGCTCAGTGAAGGACCAGTGTGTGCTGATGCTAACTAGACATACGCTCCTGGACCAGTCGCAGGAAAATGTGCAAACGCAGATATATTTCCCCAATGCAGAGCTGACTGAGGTGCAGATGGGAGGCATAGTGCTGTGGAGTCCCACAGGGCCTGCCAGCCATGACTCCCTCCCTCCGCAAAGCTGGCCTGGTCATTTCGGGTGGGGATCCGGAGCAAACCGGGCTGAGTTTGATGTTTCTGCCTCCCAAAGGACCTATCAGATTTGCCACTGAAACAACCCCTCCTTGGCTCTATCTTCTCTTCAATTGAGTTTTCAGAAACAGATAAAACAGGGTCCTGGAAGGAATAATGGGAGAACAAGGAGAGAAGAACATCGATAAAGTGCCAGCTGCCCACCACGCCCTGGCTGAGTGATTCACCCATTATAGACTCTTCCTTTCTAGAGGCTGAGCCCAGAGGCATGGGCATCCCTGCAGAGCTGGTTACAAATGCAGAATTTCAAGTCCTCTCATAGACCTGCTGAGTCAGAATCTTCATGCAACTCTTGCTGAAATCAAGCCCTGGTGATGTCTGTGCCCATCCGTGCCGTTAAAAATCCTCAGTGACTCCTTTCTGATATAAACCTGCCAAACCCCATTTTATAGAGAGAAACTGAAGTGCAGGACTGCAAGACTTGCCGAGGGTCTTCCAGGGAGGAAGAGCCTGTACTGCCGTCTGTATTTGGCTCCATCTGACCTCAGAACCTGTGATCTGTGTGGGTCACCTTGCCAGAAAAATGCCCCAGAATCCTGCAGTTGTAGGACCACAAGAAAACGGAGCCATATAAATAGCTCTATAAGTGTCAGCAGTTTAAGTATCAACTCTATCACCTAGTTGCTGTCTCCCTGGGACTCAATTTCCCCACCCATGACATAGGAGCAGGGAGACGTCACTTTTGGCTGAGCAGTTCCGATTCTAGGACTCCAAAAGTTGGTGCCAGGGGCCCTCTCTTGTCTCAGCACCCATCCTTCAACTTCCAGCAGCCTTGCAGGGGACCCTCCTGCACCCTACAGGGACCGCAGGCGTGTCCATACCCCAGTCAGAGAACTGCCCAGCGGCCTCAAACACCACGTAAAATCACAGGCAACAGGGCAGAAAACCCAATTATTCTCAGCTGTTACACTGCTTAATTTAATATTTCCAACGAGTTCCTTGAGCTGCTCCTCAAGAATGAAATGCATATTTGGGCTCTGTCACAAAACATTACATTTTGTCAAGGCAATCCATTTGGCCGCGGTAATTTGCAAGCGCGCGCGGGCCCCTGCGGGGTCTGGGGGCTTTTGCCGCGTCTTCTGGGAAGAGGGGCCAGGAAACAGGGATCCCTGTAGTGTCAGGTGGCAATGGTAGGCTGATAGGACCTGATGTGACATCTGCCTTTCTGGAGCTCTAGCAAGAGAGAGTTTGGAGAGAATCAACAGACCCGGAGCTTCCCTTGCTGCCAAGATTAAGGAAGCATTGCTGGTGAAGATGATTCTGTTTTAAACTTAAAAAATAAATAACTAAATAAAAGATGACACACACCATCATCCCTAGCCTCTAAAATTTTAAAAATAAATATAATAATAAGAAAAAAATCACCTGCAACCTCTCACCTAGAGATAAAGATGAACGATGGGAAAATCTTGTTGTATAACCTCTTAATGTGGTTTATAAACACCGCACACACACACAAAACCAAATGGGATCCCACTCTGCATGCTGTGTTTAATTTTATTTTGTTGTGAAATGACTTTAGACTCACAAGATGTTGCAAGAGCCTTCTAGAGGGTTCTGTGTACCCTTCTCCCCACGATGACACTTATACAACCACAGCACGTCACCACAACCAGGAAACTGGCATGCCGCGTGCTGTTTTATTATCTGCCTTGCCGATGACATTTTCCCATTAGGAATAAAGGCTTTGGCTTCACTTCAGCAGTTAACTCCTGCTCTTTCTGCTTGTGGGATCTTGATCTAGAGACTTTGGTTTCCAATCTGTAAAATGGATTAATCAGTGGAGCACTCATCTTGTTGTGAAAATTAACTGGTATAACACACAATGCGTGATCCATACGAAAGGCTTAGTAGAAACTGTCCGCCCCTATGTAATTTTATCTTTGTATTGTTCTTTTCGATCACAGAGATCTGGGGTGGTGCCTGAGACATGCTAGGTGCTAGGGGTGCAGAAGGGCCAAGAAAGTAGGATCTTTATTTCTCTAGCTTCCAATAATCAAAGCAACTATGTTTTTAAAAATCTACTCAATAAATTTTATGCATAAAATTTGGTTTTAAGAAGAGGAAGGAGTCTAGGGTTTCTGCAAAGGAGGAGTCCCAAAGGTTTTCCTGAGCTCCAATGGCTGCATAGAATTCTGTTGCATGGAATTCCCATTCTTTACTTAGTCAGTCACCTGTTGTTAGACATTTAGGTGGCTTCTAATTCATTATCAATATAAACAACTCTACAATGAATGTATTTGTGCATTTATTCTTGTGTACCTGTCAAAGTAGCTCCTTAAGTTCTCAAGAAATGTTAAGCAAGTCAGGAATACCTAATTAAGACAGAAGCAAGTATTTTCATCCATGAAGCAGAGCACTGGGGTCCTCTCTTGCAGACCCTTGGGTAAATGTCACAGAGACACCTATTTACCTGCTTAGCACTTACTAGCTTATTGTACAGAATTCTCCCATCATTGGGTATGGTGGGAATTTTTCTTCCCATTTTGCTGATGAGAACCTGAGGTTCTCAGAGGTGGGGCTGCTTCTCTCAGACCATATGGCTAATAAGGATCTGGAGTGTGCAACCCTGGTTCTTTCCAGGATGTCTCAGAATACTCCCCATCTCCCCCACTGCCACCCCCAACATACACACACATACACACTCCATTTAGGAACCAAGTTCTGGGGTGGCTTTGAGCTATCATACACAAGCTCTTGGTGCCTCAGTTTCCTCGAGTGTCAAATGGTAAATATATATGAAAGATGATATATTCAAGGGATATTTAAATTTACATGAAATCCAAGTGTTTCTTTATAACTTATCATAACCTTCATTATAGTAATACATATTATGGATCTCAAAGAAAGGGATTTGCTGGGCTCCTAGACCTTTTTTTACCAAGGAGTCCTTTTTATCAAAAAGCATCTCATGAGGCTGCTATTTCATGGAATTAACTTAAGGGCCCCTTAACTAGCTAGGTACGTAATTCCATACATAACTATCCCCAACATTTATTGAACTCTTAGCATATGCCAGGCATTGTGCTGAGCACTTTATAAATGTAGTGTGTTGCTTAATCCTGTGGTCATCTCTGAGCCTGTGAGTGATTGTGCTGTGAAGGAGTGAGGAGTGAGTATTAGTCAGGGTCCCAGCAAAGAGCAGAGGACTCATTCAAGGGGACTGGGATGGTGGGAAAAGCTAAACATTATGACAGAGGACGATGAGTCACTTCAGGGCTTGAAAGAAGGAGTTGCTACCATCCCTAGGTCTAAGGGGGCAAAACCAGGGGGCTAATTCAGGGAATCAGGGGAAGTGAGCTGTCATCGAGGGCGGGCGGTACCTCGGTGCAGGGGCAGAGCCAGCCTGCAGTCCAACACAGAGGAAGCTAAGAAGCTCATACTCCGACCCATTTCTCCTCTCTCCTGCTTCTCACCACCACCCGCCATTGGCTGGACCCGCCTGAAAGCAGGAGGGCACAGGACAGGGACCCCTTGATGCAGACTGGCCTCCCTGGGCACCCAGCAGGGGAGTGAGCATGGAGGTGCCAATGGGAGACATCTCATACTGCATGGAGTGAGCTAGGGAAAGACATGAATAACTGAGTGAGAGAAAGTGGTGCCAGAAAGCAGCTGCCTCCCTATGATCCCGCCCCCCTCCCTCCCCAAAAGCCACCCTCCCTGCTCCAAGTACCACAGGAGACCCAGGCTAGGGGTCAAACCCTCCTTAGCTTCCCTCATTATCCCATCAGATCAGATCAGGGCTGTCATTAGCCCCCAGCGCTGAACAAAGGGCCCTCGCCCAAGCGGCCATATCCACGGGGCTAATTAATTGGATTAATGGTAGAGCAGCCCACACTGGGTCTGACTCGGATCATTTCAATGAACGCTGAACACCAATCCCCAAAGTCATCGGAATATGGATGAGGCAAATTGAGTTAAAATTGAGGAGATTGCTGCATTCATTAGCCCGCCCACCCTCTGAAGTGGCTGGTTAATATGCAAACTATTAATATGCAAATCAATGCAAATGAAAAAAAAGAAGTGTGACACCCCCCTTTTTTTTTGGAAACTCAGCTACACTTGGGCAGCTGCTTCCTGTGAAAGGGAGAGGCCAGGCTTGCCTGTCTCTAAGGCAGGAGAGGGACTGGGAGCTTTCACATCAGAAATTAATTAAGAGCAGTGGCAGGGATACCACACACCTTTATCAGCCTGCAAACACGTGTTAGAGTAAGTGGGGTGAAGGAAGGGAACTGGACTCACTGGGCAAGGTTTGCTGTGCACCTGGACGCAGGTCCCCTGGCCACCTCCAGGTCTGTTTGGGTGAGGCTAGTTCAAATTTTTATTTGTGTGTGCTTGGGTTTTATTTCAGTATATATAAATGTGTGTGTGTGTGTATTTGGACATTTTTATATATTCAATAGTTTATATAAATATATATGTGTACATATTTACTATATAAGCAATACATGTTCATTATAGAACATTTAAGAAGCAGAGTAAAAGCTTAGTTTGCTAAGTTTAGAACCAGGTCAGAACCCAAAGCTAAGCCAAATGTAGAAGTCAATTAAAACAAGAAACCTTTGAAGTGATGTGATCCTACATTAAACATTTTATTTGTTTTAAATTTGTTAATTCTTTAATCAGGGCTACAGTCACATATGTCAAAATTCTAAAATAAATAAAATAAAAGAGAAAGTCACCCGTTTGACGTCACCACTCCTCTGTGTCCCTGTCACCCAGCTGACTTCGCAGAAGCAACAATGCTAAAGGCTCCCAAAATTCTTCCTTATATATTCTACGTACATATAAACAATTATATTCATGTAGCTTTCTCTCTTTCGCAAACAGAGATCACGAGGTACATCATGCACCTCGCTTTGTTCACTTAACAGAGCATCTCAGAGATGGTCCGTGAAGACCTCCCTCATCCTACATGTGCACGCAGAAGGGCCATTATGTCTTCTGCCAGAACCCTACTGATAGATATTCAGGCTGTTTTTTATTTTGTTGGCTGTTTCCACCAATACCACATTAAAAACCCTGTCTGTGTGACATTCTGAATGTGTGGGAGACTCTCCGTGTGGGAGGCTCAGTGGTCGGCCCATGAGCGGTTATGATGAGTCTGCAACAAGGACACACCAGTGTCTGTCCCCACTGGGTACCGGGAGTGCCCACTTGGCCGCAGCCTCACCACCACAGGCGGCTATTGAATTTTTGAATCTTTGCCAATCCAATAGGCGAAAAAGGGTCTCTCGTGGAGGTTTTATTCGGATTTCTTTTCTCAAAAGGGAAGCTGAGCATTTTTTTTTCCATGTGATTCAAAGCTATTTGTATTTCTGTCTGTTAACTCTGTTCATTCTTTTTTCTACTTTTCCATTAAGTTATTAGTTTTTCTCTTTTATTGATTAGCAGAGCACTTTAAAGACTAAGATATTAGCTTTTTGTCTGGGATATGAAATAATAGTACTTTTTCCCAGTTTTCTGTTTGTCTTTGGGATTTTATGGTTATGGGTAAAAGATACATTCTATTTTTACTTAAAGCATATAAATGTACATTTATCCACCAAACTTTTGATACTGGGCCAAGGCTGTACCTTTGAATTTAGCTTCTCTGCCTGGAGGTCACGTTCAGTCTCTTTCTTGACTAAACCCACAGTTGTAATGTATCATCTCTCATTACAATGTCTGGGTTTGATTTCTTTTCAGTAAAGCAAGAATTTAAAACATTTAAAAAGCCACCTGAGTGTAGGGTTTTTCTCAATCTTTCACAGTTTCCCTCTTCTATCTCTTTCAGTTTCCTTGCTTATATTATACATACATATAGATAAATATAGATAGATATACGAGGTCTGTCCAGAAAAAGTCCAGCCCTTGTTAATATAACGAGAACCATTTGTGCAACATCGATGTAACCTGGCAGTGAAGGAGAGTGGACTGGAATGTGCGTGCGTGAACAATGACGACTTCACTGTACTAACTGGAGTGGGGGCTGGTAGACACCATTGAGTGAGCATGTGTACTGTGTGGCCATTGCATTTAAAATGACTGAGTGAGTAGAGCAATGAATCTGCATCAAATTTTTCATTAAGCTGGAACATTCCTCTATGGAAACTATTCAGTTGACTCGGAAGGCTTTCGGGGATGATGCAATGAGTGCAGAGCATATAAAAGTGTGGCACAAACGCTCTAAAGATCGTGAAGAATCTGTTGAAAGTGACCCACATTCTAGAAGGCTGGCAACAAGCAGACACCTGAGAATGTTGAACGCATTTGAGCTGCAATCAACAAAGATCGGCCACCCCGGTGACTCAGCCCCATGACAGCCCAGATTTGGTGCCCTGAAACTTATGGCTTTTCCCAAAACTTAAATCACCTTTGAAAGGGAAAAGATTTCAGATCATCAATGAGATTCAGGAAAATACGACAGGGCAGCTGATGGCAGTTGGGAAAACTGTGTGAGGGCCCACAGTACCTATTATACTTTGAAGGGAACTGAGGCGTCATTATCCCATGTACAATGTCTCTTGTATCTTGTATGTTCTTCAGTAAATGTCTCTATTTTCATAGTATATGCTGGATACTTCTGGACAAACCTGCGCATACAGGTAGATATAGAAATAAACTCTCTAGGTCCATAATTATGGTTATGGCTCCCATTTTACAGATTAAAAAAACTGAGGATTTTTTACCATAAGCAATGGGCCTGAAGGATAAAGACCACACATTTGGGGAAGCTTAGATGCTTAGAAGAGCTCTTATGGCATGAGCTATCCTCAGAATGCTCTAGCCCCTACCCTTATATTCCATTCCTCAGATGCCGGGAGCTACCTTCCGGTCCCCCATGTCTTCTCTCTCCTGTCTCTGGGCCTTTGCACAGGCTGTTGAATCCCCCTGAAATGCTCCTCCTCCTTCACTGATCACCCAGATCGCAGTTCATGTAGCTGTTTCACACTCATACACACACTTACTGGAGATACTATCTCTAAGGAGAATCTTGGATCCCTGGGCTGGGCTGGAGGAGTCTTCTCCCTGTGTCCCCACCCCCAGCATGACTTGTATTACACCCTTTTAGAATTGTCCTCCAAGTAGAAACCACGTCACGGTTACTATTGTCGCCCTGGCACTCCCACAGAACCTCACACATAGTAGGTGCACAGTAACCGCTAATCAAACACGCAGACAAAGTGGTGAAAGTAGATCAAATTTGCACTAAATTATTTTCCACTTTATTTATTTATTTACTTGTTTGGTTGTTTAATTAATTAATTAATTTATGGCTCAACAGTTCTGTCCTCTTTAATGATAAGCAGAATGGGAACATGGGTTTTGGTGTCAGAAAGAATTCTGACTCCACAATTTAGTAGCTATAGCCCTTTGGCTAGCTGTTTCCATTCTGAGTCCTGGTTCTTTGATCTGTAAAATGGGGCTAATAACAGCACCTACCCCCTCGGGTTGTGTCAGGACTAACTAAGCCACAGAGAGAGTTTAAACATGCATGATGCCTTTGCTCCTCTCCTCACCTTCACAGACTGCAAGTACCTTCTTAAACCAGAAGAGTATCTATTTTATATCTGCCCCCTTTTCCCATGGCCAGCAGCCGGTTATTAGTACACCACCTGGCATACCATCAGTAAGCACTTGGACAATGAACAAAATGGATGGGTGACAAGTTAAATGGATAGATAGATGGATGTGTGGGAACTGGGATGGGTGGATGGGTGGATGGGTGGATGGATGGATGAAAATTAGATGGTTAGGTAGATCAGTGTGTAGGGTTTGGGATGGGAAGTTAGATGAACGGATGGATAAATGAATGGATAGATGAAAGGAAAGAGGGATGGATGGATGGATGGATAGGAAGATAGATGACTTGATGGGAAGATGAATGAATGAGTAGATGAATTGATCAATTAATGGATGATTGTGTTGATGGATGGATAGGTAGTTGGATCAATAGGCAGATGGGAGGATGCTACGTTTTTGTTTATTTATTTTAGCATTACAAATCAATATTTTTTCAATAATGCTAAGAAAATAGATAACGGAGTTAAAATAATATACTGGGCTCTCAGATCCAAAATTTTGTGCCTCCTCTCATCTCTATTTCCTCCTCCCCATTCATTGCTTGGGAATGCACAGTATCATTTTAAACGCACTGATAAGTCCTGCAATAAAGATGTATCTGACTTCGTTTTACCCAGAGTTTACCAGCTATGGTCAATGACAGGTTTTCTTTCCCTAAGCACCATTTAACATACCCTGGATCTGCTTTTCTATGGCACCACCTGATGAATAAAAGCATAAAACACCTTCAGAAATGCTTTACTTAGCAATCCCTTACGTGAAGTGCTTCTATGGTGGGAAAGTCACTGTGTGTGTGCCTGTATGTGTATGCTAATGGTGTAGATGTGAAAACACTACCTGCCACGAGTATTTGAATGATCAGGATGGTAAGGAACATGCTTTTGGTGGCCTTCCTCTCTTGTTTCTTTAAAGCACCATTATATCCCTGGTGCTTTGCAGGTAGCTTGCTCATTGAATGATCTGATGGAGAAATGAATGAAGAAATGAATGAATGAATACAAATTCTAGGTGTGCAGGTGAGACTGAGGTCTACAGACATAAGCTTTTTGAACCCCTCAGAGGCCAAATGAGAAACAAATTGCCATGGAGATCATGTAGCTTCACCTCCATTTCACAGAGGCCAAAACTGAGGTTCCCAGAGGTTCAGAAAGTTGCCCAAGGCCACACTGCTCACATATAGACTCCAGCCCAAGGTACTAAATACCATCTGTGATTTTTTTCCCTTCAGACTCATATCCAAGGCCAGTGTCAGTGGTCTCTGACTCCAGTGACCAGGTAGGCTGCTGCCGGGTGGAATAAGGCACTATTTTCCCCAATGCAATTGCTTTCAAAGGAGCGATTGCCTAAGCCTCTGAGGCCTCAGACCCAGCTCCATTATTATTCCTCTCGGTGTAATAAATACATTTTAAAAGAAACAGATGCTGGAACAGTTGGACAGGAAGGGCCAGGCATGTGAAGAGGAATCTGGGTTGTGAAAATTTTGTCTATTTGCCAGACGGTAAGCAATATGGTGCAGGCAGCCAGGTCTGAGTGTGCCTGCCAGGCAGGCTGATTGGGCCTCCCCACTGTGCCCTGCTGGTCCTTATAGGCCACCATCCTCAGGTGTCCAAGTGCATATCCAGCTATTTTCCCTGCCGAAAACAGACCCATGAGGCCAATGGCCACTCCCTAATAACTTCAGACACTGCAGTGGGTTGGCTGCCCTTGTCTCGGGAGCCATAGCAGGTTTTGCAGGGAGTGGCGGGGCTCGAGAAAGCATCTTCTGGCTCAGACCCAGCTGTCTTCGATGCGTGGCTTTTCTCTTCCTCAGGCTGGCCTCCCTCTCTGATGGTGCTCATTACCTGCAAGCAGCTATCTTGCTACCGGCCCCTGTGAAACTCTGACGGGAGAGTGTGTCCCTGCTGCTATTCCTGCCAGGTGAGAGCCTGTGTCCCTCTCCCTGCGCTGCTCTGATGGGAGAAAAGAAATGCTGGCTTATTCACAAAACAGTGACATAGCTGCAGCAGATGCGGGTCCAGCTCCCGCAAAGCAGAGGTGCCCAGAGCAGGCTTTTATCCCCCAAGATCACCACCCCCACAGCCTTTCCCTTGGACTGAGCTCACACATTCTGCTGATTTGGGCCAGAAAGATGTAGCCCATGGGCAGGAAAAAAGCACACTCCATGTACGGTTTCATAGCCAGTCCAGGAGGGAAGAAGTGATCACCCCCATTTGGAGGATGAGACCGTAGAGACCCAAGAGGGAACATGACTTGCTCAAGGTCATGCAGCTCTGAGGAATCCATGTTGGGTTGCCTGACTCTGACTTCTCTCCTCTTTCTGCACCCCTCATCTATCTTCTTGAGAATAGACTAACAATTTCCTCCCTTCTCCCAAAACACTTTTTGGAGATGCAGATATCGCACTCTTTCCCTCACCCTCTCTGTGGTCAGAAGCAAAGTGGGGTGTCCATTTGTTGCCAGAGAACTAATAGCAAGAACCTATCTTATTTCCTGACATGTTGCCCCCTCCCTGAGCCAACCTACAGAGAGTGAGTCACCATATAAAAGGCTTTCCTCCAACAGACTTGACTCCAAGTATTGTTTTCAGTGTCTCCCAAAAGGTAAAAAAAAAGAAGTCCTGGAAATTCAAGAATTCTACGTTCACATTACATTTCTCCAAGAATTCGTTGCTCCCAGAAGTAGTATGAAAATATTTGTGGGGTTGTGTAACCTGTTTTTGGGGGAAGGAGGTATTTTTTCCTAAAACAGTAATGATAAGTCTCACTTCCTACCCTTTAGTGAAGACTTGAGATATCTCAGACTCTACTCTAAGCCTTGTACACACACCCTCTTTAACCCTCTCAGCACCTCTATGGGATGGCTACCTACATTACCATATCATACTAACAATAAGGGACACATTTAGAAAGTGGCAGAGGTGGGATTCAACCCCAAGTTTCTTGACTATGTCCTGGGTTCTCTGGGTAGCTTCACTGAATTTCCATTGTACCTCCTTCAGCTTGGAGAGGTGAGAAAGCCAATAATGACCTTTCTGGACTCCCTTGCAGCTAAAGTTCTGGATGCAGATCCATCCCTGCCACTGGGAGGCACTAATATGGGATTTGGGAAGCTGATATGAAGCCACACAGTGGAGACTTGTAGTTGCTGCTGCTGTCAAGTATAATCATGTGAACTTGAGACTTTCCTGCATCAGAGATCTCACATCATATTCCTGTATCCTAAGTCTCCAGAGGCAGTGGTGTTGAACATGGGGCAGCTTCTTGCTTCCAGTATAATTCCAGCAGTAGCTGTCAAAGTTTCTCTGTTCAGTAATGTCTGGGAGTTATCCAAAGAGACTTAGCCCTAGACCTTGTTGCTTCTATCCATCAAATGGTTCTGTAGGCACCTAAATCCCTGTATTAAATCCCATCCTGTTTAAAATACTTAGACTGGATCTTGCATGGAACCTGAACTGGTATGCTGTGTGACATCAGGGACATCTTGTCTGGGTCTCAATCCGCATGTTCTTCATCTGTAAATTTACAGAGTCACAGAAGGACTGTATGGAAGAAATTGAAGCAAAAGGGCTTTCCCATTATAAAACCTTTTTCAGAAATTGTAGTTTAATTAAAATGTACTCTCCCTAATAGATGGAGAAGGTGGGACATGGTTTTTTCAGTATTAACCCCACCACCACCACCACCACCACCACACACACCTTTTATCCTCAGACCCATTACAGAACCAGGTACCTGATCAGGTTGCTGAGGACTTGGAGGGCAGCTGGGGTAGGAAGCTGGGGGTGGGGGTGACTGGCTTCTAGCTCATTTCTGCTTATGAACTCCCTCACCTATATAATTCCACCCCCGGTGCCATCCCACCTGGATCCTTGCTGTGACAGCGCAGAAGCTGCTGGCGTGAATTGTACAATCCTTGTCTTTCTGTCTCATGGGAGGTCCCAACAGGAGGCTCCAGGAACAAGTTTAGCCCTCATTTTTTTTTTTTAAATGTTGCAACCTCCAGAGTTGACAATATTTATCAGGACCCTTGGGGATTTTACTTTTTTATTTTTACTATCCCCCCCCAAAAAACCTTTACCTATTAGCAGTCATTCTCCATTCCCTTCTACCGCTAGCCCCTAGAAACCGCTAATCTCTTTTCTGTTTTTTTTTTGAGTTTACCTGTTTTGGACATTTCATATAAATGGGATCACGTGATGTGTGACTTTTTGTGGATGACTTCTTTCACTAGCATGATGTTTCAAAAATCAGCCATGTTGTAGCATGAATCAGTATATCATTCCTCTAAAAAAATGTCGTAAAACATACACAATCTAAAATTTATAATTATAAAAATTTTCCTTTTACTAATTCTAGAGAGAAGGAAAGGGAGGGAGAAATAGAGAGAGAGAACATTGATGTGAGAGGGAAACATTGATTGGTTGCTTCTTGTACATGTCCTGACTGGGGACTTAACCTGCAACCCAGGCAGGCACCTAACTGGGAATTGAACCAGTAGATCTTTCAGTTTATAGGACAATGCCCAACCAACTGAGTCATACAGGCCAGGGCACAATTGTAACAATTTTTAAAAAATATTATACCTTCCGTAATAAAGATAACTGGCAAGCTTTCTATCCTTCACACTGTTGGCCATCAAAAGTCTTACTACCTTGGTGATAAGAACATATGATGCATAGAAATCCTATAATGTAACCACAGCCAGCTCTTTGGACGATGTGCTTAGGCTATAGAATGTCACATTACTCACATAGGCCAATCAGAGGGCTTCTCTGGGATTTTTTAAGTTGCAGCTAGAAAAAGAACATCTTGCTCTTATAAACCTTAGGCTCCAAGTTAATAAACTACAGAATTCTGGGTGTCATGAGTCCTTCATGGAAAGAATATTCTATACCAGGAATTGTACATGGACCATCCCATGTAAACTTCATAGCAACCCCACAAGATGAGAACTTTTCTTTCCCTATCTAACATGTGAGGAGACTGAAGGTCAGAGAGGCTAATTCAATTTCCTAAGGGAACGTAGCCCAAAATGTGAAGGTCCAAACAAGGTTTAGTGACCATGCGATATGCCTAGAGGATTCCACAGTGGATTGATGAGGTCTGCTGTAGTTCAAAAGGCCCCCTCCCACCTGGAATTGCACTGGTTAGAGCTATGTACCTGCCCCGAGCCGGGACCCCCAAATTTACACTGCCAAGCAACTGCTTATCTCCCAGTAACCAGAGCTTCCCAGCTAGAGACCTGAAGGAGCCACGTAGTTCTCAAGTCCCAGATAACCCAGTCTTCATTTCTGCACAGATTCCCTTCCCCTACAAATAAGGTGCAGAGATCAAGATCTGGCCTTGGTTATGGGGAAATAAAGGAATGGGTTCTCTGGCCATTGACGATACCAATTCTGGGGGCATTTTTTTTTTCCTATGGCAGCCTCTCAGATGTTAATCATCACAACGAACTAAAGGCACAAAAAAAAAAAAAGGAAGAAGAAAAAGAAGACAGGAACAATAACAGGGATCAGCTTGGGGACTAGGCTCTTAGATTCGACCCTAAGCTAGAAAGTGCCAGCTTATCTCATTTCATCCCTAGATGGAGATTATAGGAGTCCTATTTTCCAGGAGAGGAAACTGAGGCCAGAAGGACTTTTTAAAGCAGAGGTTACAAAATCTTTATGCAGATACTTGCCACAATAGCCCGTTATTCCCATCTGACAGATGGCAAAACGGAGGTTCAGAGAAGGAAGTGGCTCAGCTTGGAAGTGGCAGAGCCAGGATTTGAACCCACAATTCTAGAGCCTACACAGTTGATGCCATGCTCACCTTTCCAGGTGCAGCTCTGCTGGTTCAAATGAGGGAACAGATTGTGGCTGAGGGCCTTGTGCATAAAATTCAATCTGCTATTGACATCTTAAAATCGAAGTTTTTTTATTTTTTTATTTTTTTTACTAAAAGGCTTAGAAGCTCTGTACTGCTTTCAGAAAAAAGAAAAAAGGAGAGGTGATGAGGTCCATCCCCCGCCCACCCCTGTCCTAACATTCCATCAATGAACCCAGAGACCTGAGCCTGGAGCACATTGGCTTCTACAGCAGCAAAGATGTGGCCATGGGACGCCGCATGGTGCTAATGCCATTACAGAGTTCACAAGGGAGAAAAAAGGGGGCAGGCAGAGGGAGAAAGCCACTTTCGCCAACTCTCCGAACAGTCCCGCCCACTGAATCTGACCGTGTAGAAGGTGCCAGATCAGATTAGAGCCACCCGTTGCCACATTATCCTGCCTTGACTTCACTAAGGCTCATTAAGCTCTGAAAATCCCTTTTACGGTGTTTAGGACACCTCCAGAGGAGTTTGCTGTGAAAATATTATTCCACCATTAAATCCCGCAGCAAGGCCACCATCAACAAGTGGGATTCGCAACGGTGCTGCCAAGGGGGGTGCCGAGGGCATCTGTGATGTGCCGCCAAGGGGCTCGGCCAAGAAGCCAGCTCCAGCGATAAAGCCCCTCCTTCTCCCATCCAGGCCTCCTGCCACTCAGGTCGGCTTAATGGAACCGGCCGCTGGGGCGCAGTTTGGGCCAAGGATCAAACACATCGTCGGGAATCATTCGGAGCGAGGGCCTGCCTTGGACAGCTGGCATTCACCCAGAACCCACTTAATCTGGAGTGGGGGCTTTGGGGGGCTGCAGCTGCCTGGCTGAGGCTGGGGCCTGCCCTCCCGCTGCATCTCCAGCCTCCACAGATACCGGCGTCCCTCTGGGCCAGGCGACTTCTCCCAGCTGAAGGCATCTTTGCCTCGGCTGTCCTCTCCTCGGCACCCCCAGACCCTTTCTTTATTAATTTATGCGCCTGGATGAGGGAAATCGCTCAATGATGAGCCATCGATTACTGTGGATGGATGACCTATCTGACTCAGCAGATGCTGCTGTTGCTGCAGTCGGCGCCAAGGTCACTGCTTTTGGCTCTTCTTTTTCTGTCTGTTTTTTAAAAATTAATTTATTTATGTTTAAGCTGATTTGCAGGTTGCACTCCTGGGATATGGGGATAGGAGGGGGAGAACTTAAATATGGAAACTCAAGATGCAGCGCCTGGCCCAGGTTGGGTAGACATTCATTGTGCGCCAAATGTATTTTGAACACCCTACTCTGCACTAAGTGCTGGTTTGGGCGCAGGGGACCCATCAATGAGCAAGACAAGCCTGCGCCCTGCCCCGTAGAGGTCACAGTCTGGTGCTCTGGCTGTGTGTAATCCAATCTCTGGACCTCCTGGGCGATGACTGCAGGGCCTGGGCAGGTCCGGACCCACAGTGGGTGCTCAGTAATCCAGGAGTGAGTGATGCAGGCAGAGCCCAGATGCTGCCTCCCGCATGGAGCAATTGCTCAGTTAGTGCTAAGTCTCTCTTTTATTCTCTCTTCAGTGGCTAGAGTCCCAGCTTGGTCATTTTTGCATCGGTGTGACATTGCAACAATCCCTTTCCCTCTCTGAGCCTCAGTTTCCACTTCTGTCAAGTGGGGCTTATAATTATACCTCCTACATGGAGCTGTTGAAAGACTGTTCATCCATACACGGGCTTGTTGGATATATAGTTGTGGGGCACCTACTGTGGGCTGGGTGACAAATGAGACCGAGTGCTCATGGTTTACTGAAGAGTTCACAGTAAATGTGATGACCTATGGCCAGTGCTGTGGTGGAGCAACTCAGGAACACAGTGGGAGCCTCAGTGAAGGGCACTTAATGTAGCCTGGCTTCGGGAGCCAGGGACAAAAAACCGTAGGTCAGGGGTCAGCAAACTCCAGCCCACAGGCCAGCTCTGGCCCACTGCCTGCCTTTGCACAGTTTCCAAGATAAACATGGTTTTTACATGTTTTAATGATTTTTTAAGTCAAAATAATATTTCATGCCATTTGAACGCTGTGTGAAACGCAAGTTTCCATGGCCAGAGAGAAAGCTTTATAGATAACGCCAGTTGCCGTTTTCATGCAATGCTGTCGGAGTTGAGTTGTAGCAACAGAGATCATGTGTCCCCCAAAACTAAAATATTTCCAGTTTGCTTCTTTACAGAATGAACGTGCCGACCACTGTCCTTGGGTGATGTTTGAGCCCAGAGCTGAAGGACGGGCAGGACGGGTCCATTGAGAGTGGCTGAAGGGGGCAAGCAGAGGTTTGTTTTGCAGGTTGGACAGAAGTCCTAGCATCCTCAAGGATGAGGCAAGTACCACGTGGTACCCTGCCAAGTGCCATCCCGACCTGAGTATTTGGGACAGCAGAGGACAGGCCGTCGGCCACCTGATCAGAGAAAGCATGTAGGGAGGAATAACGCTAGTAGATCTCATTTTCCAACCGCCCTTTAGTTCCCCCTAACATCTCGCATTCAGTCACCCAGTGGATCTGAGAGAGGGGGCCAGTAACCCACTTCACAGAGGAAGAATCAGGAGCCCAGCAAGGGGAGACACCTGGTGACGGTCACACAGCAAAACATAGATTGGAACCCCAGGCTGCCAGACTCTCAAATCCACGCTCTAAAGCCACTCTAGTAAATCCAGGCCTTTGACTGCTCACATTCCGCAATGTTATAAAGCTAAGTGCTGATAAAAAGGAAGAAAAATACTAAAAATGAAACTAGGCTAACCTCCAAAGTAGGATTTCTGCAGCCTCCCCCTGCCCCTAGCCCCTTCCTGGAAGTTGTTTTATCCAGTGCCTTCTCCCATCCCAGGCTCCTCTGAAATCCAGCCACACCACTGGGAAGGAAAAAGCGGGGGAAAGCCTGGCTTCCCAGAAAAAGCCACGGAGGGAAACGCTCTGAAATGGGTGGAGAGCGAGGCAGTGTTGGCAGCTCCGGCCCCAGCAACTGTCGGCTGCGCCGCGCCGGGTGGATAGGATTGGGCTGGGAAGCCACCTCGCCTCCTCGCAGTCTTCAGGCAAAAGTGAGAAGTGCTGGATGGATGGAAGTGACTTGGGTGTGAGGTTTGTGCTTTTGGCTGCTTGGCACAGCCCTGGGCGGTGGCTGGGGAGGTGGAAAGTCTGGCACTTCCTGTCTATGCATCCATAGCTGAGAAGAGTCACCCATCTGAGCCTCAGTGTTATCCTCCTTAAGTGGAGATAATGGTGCCTACCTTTGGGGCAGTTGTACAGTGGACTCCATGGGGTGCTATACAGATACCCCTTCAAGAAAAGTCGCCTTGCTCCAGTGGCTGGGAGTGTTTTCATCAGCAGACAGCTGCAGCCATCAGCCCCTTCAGGGATGACCCTGGGTCCAGAGACCCATTCTCCCAGGGTGACATCCAAAGACTTATCATTGCAGGATATAAAGGCCAGGATGACTCTGAAGGGCCAGCCTAGCTCTCTCATCCTGCCTGCATCCAGGTCCACTTTCCTCTGCTCACTTTCCCTCTTTCTTCCTGAACACAAGTGTCATCTCAAAGACTCTTGCCGATAAACGACATACATGCGAAATTGCACACAGCTGTGCGCCCCAGGTGCCTGACTTGGGACCATGTGCTTGAGATATATTTGGAAAGCTCCCATGGCATGTAGGGATTCAGTACATGCTATCAAGCCAAAGGAAGATGAGAACTACAGAAAGAACCTGCTTCAATACATCCAAGTTCCTTTTGACTTCAAAGACAAAGAACAAAGTAACTCAACAGAATGTGTCCCCTCCTGCAGCACCGTTGTCAGCAGGAACTGTTCCTTGCCCTGCTCTTTGCCACCATGTCCTGCAGCCCAGCTACACACTGGGCACGCACCCACCAAAGTGATCCTCATTCCCGTTTGACAGATGTGAAGACCAAGGCGGAGAGAAAAGGGGTAACATATCTACAACTGGACAGAGTGCCTCCTGCAACCATTTATTCATCCATGCAGGAAATGTTGAGTTCTCGGCTCTGGGCTCCTACTCAAAACTCAGAGCAAAGGAGGGAGACCCACAATGAGCCAAGCAATGATAATGACAATGACAAATGTCTAAGATGGGTGATGACTTACAAGAGCAGGGTATATTATGGGGGTTGTATTGAGAGAACCTAAGGCAGCCGAGGTGCGTCACAAAGCAGGATTGAAATTCAAGTCTTCACGTTTGTACCAGCAGCTGCCTGGCTAACCTTTATGTCAAGGCAGCTAAGTTGGAGGAACTGGGTTCTTAGCTGCTCCTGGGTTTCTCCCCAACTCTGTGCTCACAAGTTATCTAAAGGCCCATCATTTCCCCACACTCTCTGTAATCAAGGAGCCTGGATCCATTTCCCCAGTTTCTCCTCTGGGAATCCAAGGCTGAGCAAACCAAATAGCAAGATGACCAAGTTTGGAAGAGATGTTCAGTCCTCTCTTTCTTCTTCATGTCTCCTAATGGGCAGTGAGCTTCTCTTTCCAGGAATCAGAGTCAAAGTTATCTTTCTCAATGGTCCTCTCTCTTATAGGCTGAAGCATCCAGACACAGATTGCTGTGTCCTGTGCTTAGACACCCCACCCACATCTTTTCCCTGGCAACACCAAGGAGCTTTCCCAGCCTGTGGAAGAGTCTATCACAGCCCGTGGAAGAGTCTATCAGGGTCATGGCTCAGTGGCAGCTATTGGATTCCTAGAAAAAATCAGGCTCGGAGGGTGGGGGTAGCCAGAGAGAGGACCTTCAGAGCCACACACGTGCGGTGATGGGTGCAGAGGAAAGAGTGGCCCCACCTCCAAAGCCACATCTGTCTTGCGTAACTGCCTGAAAGCCTGGCCCCGGCCTAGCCCTGCAGCTGCCGAGACGACCTCCCCATGTAAGCATCCCAGGCTGCTGCCAAGTTCCTTCCCACTGTTTCTTCTGTCTGAAAGGCTGCTCCTCCCGTGGGCTGGCACTAACTCATTCTTCCAGTTTTAGCACAAATGGCTTTTCCTCCAAGAAGCATTCCTGGCCAGTCCCAAGGTCTTGATGCTCCTCCCATAGACCTTTCTGTATGTCAGAGAGCATGTCACACTGAATTATCATTGTGGGCTGAGCTGTCTCCTTCCTCACCAGTCCTGGAGCTATTTGAAAGCAGGGACCGCCAGGTTTTACTTAGCCTGTGATCACCAAAAGTTAGCTTGGAGCCTGGAACTTAGTAGACATGTTGGCATTGCCTGAGTCTATGAGGGCTGACCCGTCTCTCTCCATCTCTTGGCTTCATTCCTCAAACAGGTCCCAAAGAGTGGGTAGAATGATCATAAGCCTCCTTCAGCTTATATCATCTATGTGTAGCAGCCCACCAGGGGGAAAAGTCCTAGGGAAGATTCTCCTTGGTCAAGATTGGGCCATGTGCTCCATGAAACATCACATGGCCTGGGGAAAGGATGGCTTTGATTGGCCAGGCCTGCATTGGGTATGGCTCCTGTGGCTGGAAGTGGGGTCAGCCACATCAGGACCATGGGCAATAGGTTTCCCATAGGAGGGAGGGGTTCTGTGACTAGTTCAAGGAGGGCTTTGAGATCAAGAAAGACAACAGATCTCTACCAGGAGCTACGTAATTCAATCCTGGGGAAAATGTTTGTTTAACCAAACTAACGCATCCTTCTGTGGGGTAACTGGTGGTTTTCTCCAGAGGAGTGATTCAGAAAGTTCTTATAATTAGAAACTATACTGGGTTATAAATGCACATAATGGGCAGTCAACAAATATTTCAATCTGAGACTGGAGGGATAGGCAAGGGCAGAGTATAAAAGGACTTGAAATATATGACAAGAGGCTTGATCCTCTAACTCAACACAAACTATAACCCTCAGGCTGGCCATCTGTGTTTGTAAATAAAGTTTTATTGTAACACAGCCACACACATATTGCTTATGGCTGATTTCACACAACACCTGCAGAATCAAGTAGCTGGAAGAGAGACCATATGGCCCACAGAGCCCAAAATATTTAATCTCTGGCCCGTTACGGAAAAACTTTGCTGGTCCTTGTGGGAGAGGGAGAAGTGGAGGTTTTATGCACGGGAGTGTCATAATAATGCACTCTGTATTTTAGGGAGATGGATTCTGTATTCTAGGAATAGTAGGAGTAATTGACAGATAGTCAGTGGGCCCTTCCAGGTCATTTGGATGTGTGGTGTCAGTAAGTGGTCTGGGTTTCCTACAGGGCTCCCCAGGAACAGACCCTGAGATAGGGAATCCATGCAAGTTTATTTGGGAGGTGATTTTAGGAAGCACCATTAGGGAAGAGAACAAGTGAAGCAAGGAAAGGAGGTGGCCCTTAAAGGGGGCATTATGAGCAGGTGACCACTGTGGGACTCCAGGAGCAGCATGGGTCACACACCTGTGAGGGGACAGGGGGCTGGGGTGTTTACACTCCAGGTAGCACCTGGCGTTGGGTGAGGGCTGGTCCCAAGGCGGGGGTCATTCCCCAGCACTGGCACCCTTCCCTGTGAGGGAGCAGAGCAGGCCCACAGCCAGAGGGAGCCAATAAGATGCCGATCCTGGCAGGTGTGCCCTGTGCCCCACACCCAGGACAAGGAACCTGCCCACAGACTTTGGTCCTTAAGGCTGATTTTCTCTGACATCTGATGGAGCCGCCTTTGAGAACAATTTTGGGAGATTGTTGGGGGAGGAGGGAAAGGTGGGCAGTTTGCCCTCCTGGATCCCGCAGGTGTTTATGAAACAGCTACAACATCCTGATGAATCACTTGGCACATCCGAAGGAGGCAGGGCTCCTCCACCACTTAGGTACTGATTGTGGGCTCGGGGGTCAGTGCTATGCATTTCTAAGCCTCAGTTTCTTCTTCTATAAAATGAAGCAGCAGTGCCTTCCTGTCTTGGGGACTCAACAGGACACTTAATACGGTTATTACAGATCGGATGCCACGAAGGCATCACCCACATCCCTAGCTTCTCCTCTGCCCCCCAAACCATTGCCCTGGATGCAGCTCCACTGGGTGGATTTAGAAGAAATGTGTCACTAAAGGCACAGAACCAACACACCCTGTGGCGCGTGAGGAAGCCACTTCGCCCCTCTGGCCTCGGTTTCCTCATCTACTGATGCAGCACTCGAGGATCTGATCTTTCCTGCCCACAAAATTGGCAGGTGTAAGGACCGAATGAGGTGATGTCTGTTCAAAGTGGGTTATCAACTATAGGGCAGTGGGACCTACTTTTTGTTACCATGGGATTTTTTTAATATATGTATTTCCCTCTTGAGGTATAAACTCTTTATATCCAAAATACCCAGCACTTGCCACACAGTGGGTCTTCTGTAAGTGTTTGCTTAATAAACAATTATGCCAGGTAGATAGGAGGGTTTAACACATGCCCACTAAATAAATGACTGGATGGATGGGCAAATGAAATGCATGGGTGAGTTAGTGGGAGAGTGTAGAGAGAACTAAGAAGGAGCGAGTACTAAGACTGCTCAGTGCAAGCTTTGCTCTGCCTGTTTCTGCCGGGGCGGGGGGGTGGCCTTCAGCAAGTCCCCTTCCCTGTTTGGGCCTCAGTTTCCCTCTCTGTACAATAAAAAGGCTCTAGCAATCCTTCCAGTTCTGATAACTAAGGACTTGCTGGCTTCTTCCCAGTTGGCCTAGGGGGATTCTGAATGACATTGGTGTCTCTTGGGGCCTCTGGGACCGGGCCAGATGTTTTTCTTTCTCTCTCATGATGCTTTCTGCCACAGCTTACCTGGAATTTTTTCTTTCATGCACTAGTATTAACCCAGTGGAGTGTTTAGTGTTTCTAAGTCTACTTACGTATCAATGTTAACCTGGTTGTTGGTTAAAGGCAGAGTCATGGGCCTCACCTGAAGCTCTACTGAGTGAGACTCTCAGGACAGGAAGACCCTGGCATCTGCACTGTAGCAAGTTCTCCTGATGGGAACCCTGGTGGTTGTTACGTAGTGCACTGGCTCTGGTTGACTTGCTGTGTGGCTTAGGGGGAATCAGATACTCTCTCTGGTCCCTGTTTGTCTCTATTATAAAAATAGAGCTGACCGGTTTTACAGTCCCTTCCTTATGGCATGGTGAGACTTACATGAGACACTGCTTAAAGCCATCAGCAGACTCCAGCTACTCACGCCATCCTGTGGCATGCCTGAGTCCTGCCCGCCAGCCCAGGTGTCCTCAAGATTTCACCGCTGTCTATTTTCTATAAATCAATTCAATTTCTGTTTCCAGACCCCATCCCCTTGGGCAGGAGAAAAGCATCACCTTGGATAGATATTCTGAAAGCTCAGTCCCCCCCTGTCCCCCCGAGTGGTGTCACAGCCAGGATCTTATAAGGTTTTGAAACACTCATCAGGAAACTGTGGACCCCGTTCAGCTTTGCGTTGCCTTTGTCCAACCCCAAATGACAGCACCAGAGGTGGCAGCATATTCGAATGAGATGGGGGGACAGAAAAGATAAGATACTCACTGACAAAAACATATGTACCTACACCCAAAAAGTTCGATTCCAAATGTTATCCAGATACAATTCCTCACTCCCCCATCTCACGTGGCCTATACTATTTGACCTTTTCTTAACCACCAAACAGGAGGGTTTCATGGGTGGACACAGTTACAGGATCATTTCTAAAGAAAGGTGAAATCACGACTCTAGTGCAGTTACTGTACACAATGAACACGCGTTGAAGACAGCATGTAACTCACCCATCAACGAGAAGGCCGGGAAGACGGCACGACTGGTTTGAAAGAGATTTCAAACAACACACACCCAAGCAGGCAATCAGAAATGCTGGAGTTCATTTACAAGCAGATGTGAAATTGGTCAATAACTTTAGAGCAATAATCGATTGCGTTCCAGTGGACAAAACTCATTTGCATTTCTACGGCATGAATCATTGGTATTACTATCCTTTTTTTTTTTTTTTTTAATCTTAGAGTTATAAAGTAGGTCAAAGACAATGAAAGGCACAATAACCCAGAGGGTTGCACTAAACTGAACATCCAGCAATCTTTTTAAAAAGATTTTATTTATTTAATTAATTTTAGAGTGAGGGGAAGGGAGGGGAAAAGAGAGGGAGAGAAAAACATCAATGTATGGTTGTCTCTTACATGCCCCAAACTAAGGACCTGTCCCACAACCCAGACATGTGCCCTGACTGGGAACCGAACCAACAACCCTTTGGTTTACAGGCCAGCGTTCAGTTCACCTAGCCACACCAGTCAGGACCAGCAATCTCTTATTTACTATTTTTTGCCTCTATCATATCCACACAGTTCACAACTTTTTTCTAATAGCACGATACTACCACACCCACCCCAGAAAAGAGGAGAGAGGCTATGTTGTGTCTCCTGAGCCTCAGTTTCTTAGTCAGCAAAAGGGGTGCCATCAGAGCTCTGATAGCCCAGGGACAGGAGCCCCAGCGGTGACAGGCATAATAGGAGAAGTGAAGCCTGCTATCAGGAGAGGGTTTCACAAATTTAGGTCATGTGTGCGTTCTTCCTTCCTGAATTTGGTCACATCTTACCTTAAAAGAGTTACTATTTCTTTTACAATCATTCTGATTTCATAATACCCACAAAAATCACAGAACGAGGTGCCAGTTCTATATACATTTTTGCTAATACATATGAAAATAGACATACAGCCATTGAGATAGAAAAGTAAGTTCATCCTTGTACCGACTAATCCAGAGCTCCGTGGGAGGCCCTGGATTAGGAAGGAGTTCGAGAAGAAATTAAAGGATAGCCTGAACCCATGCACACACTCTCGCATACACACGCATCACCACCAGCAACTTAACTTTGCAAAGCAACGTACGATTGGCAAACCTCTTGATATAAGAGGGAGGGCCATTGAAACCCTATCCAAGGTGGCACTTGGACACACAGGCCAAAGACTGCATGAGGCAGATCCCTGTGTCTCCCTACACCCCTCCTCCTGGCCCCACAAGCCCCTCAACCTGCCCCACCCGCCCTCCTTGCTCTGTGCACATAGAAGCCCAGACAGTGGGCCCCTCTGGTGACTCATCGGGCTGGAATGTCGGAGTTCTCACATCACTCTAGCCTTTTAATTCCCTTCTCCTCTGAGATGAATGGGCGAGGCCTTCAAATGAAATGCCCGGACTCTGCGACCGAGCTGCTGTCCCCAACTCCGCGCGGCGCCCCCCGCCCCGCCCCCTTGGTGTAATTATTTCTGTACAGAACATGTCAAGTGCCCCGCTTCCCGGGAACTCGTTTCACATGCAAACATTTGGTGATTAAGCGAGGCTTACTTAATTAAGCACTTTGTAATGACTCTTAAACCAAAGAAGGGTGGATTAGGAGTCCTGTTCGTGCTGGTGATGTGAAAGGCGTCTTTATTACAGGAGACGCGGACGCTGATCCAGACTGGGGATCAGAGTAGAGACGCTGGCAACTGTGATAGAATCATTCATTCATTCATTCATTCAGCGTATTCAGGAAGCACGTCTAGGAGCCAGGGTATATGGTGAATAAAATGAATACTAATAGTGCCAGGCACTGGGCTAATAAGTCTGGTGATTAAGATTACAGTAAATAGGATCCATTACAGGTAACTCTAGTAGGCACTAGGTTGCTGCAGTGAATAACAATGATATTAGTAACAATCATCATCATCATCATCATCATCATCATCACAGCAGTAAACCCTTGCATAGCACCCACTGTGTGCAAGGCATGACTCCAAATGCTTTACACATCAGGAACTCATTGGATGCTGTCCACGACCTTCTGACATGCTAGGGTTGGCAACTGCTTCCCTTTTACAGATGGGCCCACTGAGGCATACCCATGTTCAGTAGCCTGGCTAGCCAGTAGTCGAGCTGGGTGGGCCTTCAGATGGTGAGGTCTCAGCCCACTGCTGTACTGCCCAAGGGCATAGGAAGCATTGACTCATTGAGTCCTTGTAACCACCCAACTGGGACATACTCTCTTTATTGCTGGGTACATGATACACGAGGGAAAGGGGACCTGAGGAGGTGAGCTTGCCCAAGGTCACACAGCATAAAGAACTCAGGTGTTTGCCTCTTAGCCCTTACCACTGTCTATATCCTGTAAATCTTGCTGATTTATCTAGTCCACGGTCATATCCCCCTATTGTGACATACAGTAAGTTCCATGATGACCCCTGGTTGTCCCCTGCCTCATTTTGTTCTGGTCACTCACCCCCTGGAACTCGGCTGGGTTTATGACCATCACTTTGGCCTTCAGAAATGTTCTCCTCTTTGTTCTTCTCTTCCTAACTCATAGTCTCTCACCCACCAGGGACTCACTTTTCCGATCTGTACAATGAGAAGTATTGTCTAGATCACCTCTTAAGGATTTTTGGAGCCCAGAGTATCTCCTCTGTTTGTGGGGGGAGACAAGAATGACAGTGGCAGTTAGAGGGCCCTGACTCTCAGGTGAAAAGTCACAGAAGGCTCCAGAGCCCAGCCCCACAAGACTCTGAACCAGAGGAAGCTGGAATCTCAGCATTGATCTTCATGAGCTGTGTGACCTTCACCAAGTGGCTTGCCATCTTTGACACAAGCCTCCCACCTCTCTAACAAGGTATCCTTTCTAACTGGTTCCAGGGCTGCCATGAGCTCTGCACAGCCTCATGGGCACTAGGGCACTTTTAAAATAGTCTCCCCAGTGGCAGAAACTATTGTTTCCCACACTTGGATCCACAAAAATACCCCAAATACACACTTCTCTCCTTGTTTTTGTTTTCCCATTCTACTGTAGCCTGGAAAAACCACCTACAACTGCAGACTTCTATGTGACCCTGTATCTGGGTTGGTTAAGAGCTTTCACAATTGTGAACTTGCTGAGTCAAGACCCAACAGCCTCCCAGTGCTGTTCCAGTGAAGATTTTGCAGGTGATTGAAGGACGGGATACAGTGGAGGAATTGACTCATCATGTGGCCCACAAAAGCACCAGGATCTCAGGGGACTCAGGGTTGGGGGTGGGGTCAGCCTAGAGCATCAGCTCCACAGTGTCAGCTCCAAACTCACGGGTGAGTGGACATGTCACTATACCCTGGTTCTGCATACGCCGATGTGCAGTTATTCATTGGCTTGAGGGTGATAAGAGACCTTTCCTGTTCCTGACGCCAGCAGTGATTCCACTAGATGTTCATTTAATGATTTCAAAGTCTGGTTTATGCAAAGTAGACCACCTTCTTGCACACTCAAGGGACGCATCACTGAATTCAGCAAATTAAGTTAAATAGGAAGGCTGATTATCCTGAGCTAACGAGCTAAGTCTTGCCATTGCACAGGCCATTTTGAACAACACGCCTACCTTCAAATGCACTCTCTGCTTTGGGACCATATGAGTTAGGAAATAGACATATAGTGAGGCAGCCAGTGCTACTCTTCTACCCACAGTCCATTCTCCCTTTCTTCCGCAGTAACAGGCCCCTTATTTTATTTGAAGTGCTAATATGCCCAACTAAAAGGTTTTATTTCCTCCTTGGCTTACATATAGAGTTGCCAATACAACGTAAGCGCTGGTTGTTAGATCAGATTTCTGAGCAGGTTCTTCAAAAGGAGGTGATATACCTGGGAGGCCTGCTTTCCCCCTTCTCTTTTCTTCTTGGAGGGAGCACAGATGCAATAGCTGGATCTACAGCAGCTTATATTGTGACCATGAGGCACCTTGCCCTTTGTGGCGACATGCTAAGGATTAACACAGAAGAAACTGGGTTCTGATTTCTTTGCCCAGGAGAAAAATAAAACCTCAATTTACTTAAGCCATGGTCATTTTGGGTCTCTTTTATTAATCCTCACGGCCATTTCTAATTGATACACAGTTTACCTATAGAAGCAGATCTAGAATACCACCTTTCTATATTAAACCTGGATGGGCCATTTAGAGTCAAACAAACAACATTTTCTGTCATATTAAATAATGTTGATAATTTAAATTTTATAATTTCATAGTTAAGTTTATCATTATAAGGTGAATGAGCTTCTTAAAAAAACTAAAATAGAAGGAGCTTATGTGTTGACTTGCATTTGTATAAACTTAAGATAAATTTATCAATAAACAGATTTAAGTAAATATTAGTGTCTCTTTATTTTTGTTTCTGAGAAGAGGCCCAGACATTATTTGAGGAGAAGAGGCCCATATGTTATTTGAGTTTAAGAAAGCCTGGGCCTGGGACTTGCCCACAGCCAGGACTCCTCCTCCACATCCTCGCTTGCTGAAGAGGATAGTGGGAGGATCAGGAATTCTCATCTGCAGGTGAGAAGAACCCCAGCTGGGAAGCCTGGGCTTTGGCTTGAAGTGAGGGTAGCGAATAAAAGAAATGCTTTCTTGAGATTTGAGAAACTTTCCCACTGAAGATGAGGCCCAACAGTATTTGTCTTCTCAGTGTTTCCTGGCCCGGAGCGAGGCCGGAAAGCAGAAACTCGGAAACACCTTGTGAAGGGCTGTTTTCCTAGCGTCCCCTGCAAGTACCTGGCCCGGGAAAGGCAGGGGCTCCCAGGGAAACCCGCCTGATGAGGTTTCCAGCTCAGGCAGGACAGGTGGGGCAGCTGTATCCAAAACAAATCTGTCACTTGTCCGGCCATGACTTAGGTTCCTTCTACCCCTGGCCAAGTCACGTTCCTCAGTGGGCCAGTGTCTTTCGTCTGTGAAATGGGACCATGGGGACAGCAAAGCATCAAAGGGCTGGCTGTGGATTGAAACCCATGTTCACCCAAGAGATATCTAAGTAGGGTTAGAGGTCATATTAGAGTTCACTTAGTTTATTCATGGTATTTTATTTCCTTGCAAAGGGATATTTATTTTAACCTTTTGGTTACAAATGACATTTCCAGGCCTGACACACCTGGAGTCCCAGGCACATTCAGATGAATCAGAAAAAAGTCTTGGACTAACAGGTGCTTGAGTGCAGATAAATTTTGGGACAAAGTCTGAGGCCTTAAACCAGCGCAGAGGTGAAGGAGGCCTGGACAAGTGGAATCATGAGAAAAAGGATCCCAAATAAATCTCTACTGCTAATCCTCACGGTAAGGGCACAGGGTGCTTGTTCTAGAGGGGTTATGAATGTGCAGAACTGCAGCTGAACCTCATAAGGTCAAATTGAACAGGAATAAGCCCCAAATTTTCCTGCTGGGTCCAAAAAGTCAATGATGCAAGTTGTAGTTATTATTATTATTATTATTATTATTATTATTGTTATTATTATTATATTGGGCATTTGCTACATGCCAGCCATAGTGCCAAGTATGTCTATGTATTTCACTTCAAGGAAGCAATGGATTCCCTGGCCAGAGGCTGAGTCCAGCCAGGTGAAGCACCAGGGGTCCTGGGGAATTCTGGGTGAAGACTGAATCCCCCATAACACTGCTTAGCAAACCTAGATGCACCTAGAGTTGCTTATTTATGCTCCGTCTCTCCTGCTAGACTCTGAGCCTCATGGGGGCAGGGACTGTCCCTGGCTGAGACACCCCGAATCCTCTGGTTAGCACAGCACCTGGTACATGACCTTTTGAGTTCATCCTTATTGCCTAAACAAACGTGGGAATGAATGAAAGCCAGCATCCCGGCAGAGGTTCAGAACTTTAGTGGCATATTAGCCTCTGCTATCCCTAGACCAGCCTTGGGTCACATAGTTGGTGTGATTCAAAACACGACAGCCCTGTCGTCCAAGATGGCACATGGGTTGAGTGTGGTTCTAGAGTCACGCTTCCTCTGGTTTTAAATCTACCAGCTGGAAGACCTTGGCCACGGAAACCAAGCCTTAGATTCCCTCCCCTGCAAATGGGGATGATAATTAAATGTAATGGAAGAGGGAAATTGTGAAAGTTAAATAAGATATGTACACAAAGCCCTTAGCACAGTTCTTGGCATAGAACGTGACATTATAAGTTATTGTTACAGATACTGTTATTTGCAGAATTGAAAATTTGGATCCAGCTCTAGGATTTTCATAGTTCTCTGCTAAATTTCACCTTGCCAGATTTGGCTCATTCTCTAACCACTGGGGATCCTTGAAGGTCTGAGGCCATAGCCTGTCATGAGCTCAGCCTCCCATCATTTAGACATTTGATCACAGGTATCTGATGTCCCCTTCTGAACCAACAACAACAACAAAAAGTTCAGAAATCCACATACAAGGCAGAACCACATGAGTCCTTCTGAGGAAGTAGCTACATTTCCATAAAGGCCAAAGCAGCGGTGATAAACAAGTGTGATGAAATATAGCTGAACTCACTTACCAGGCAAAAAAGGAGCACAGATTTGATCCAAAAGGCCCAGAAAGGCTTGAATAATAGTCAACGTTGATCGTGTCCATCTGCGTGTCAGACTAAGGATTTCACGTACTTTATCTTATTTAATCCTCACCAGGACCTACGAGGCGACTTCTGTTATTGCCCCCATTTTAAGGGTAAGCACCTGAGGCTTCATGGAGCGCGAAGTCGCACAGGAAGTGACGAAGAGGATCTGAACACAGCTGTGCTAAGTTGAAGCTTTTCACCCAAGTCTTCAATCACGTCTGACTGAAAGGTTTTTATTAAATGTTGGCTACTGTCTGCTGGGCTGTGGGAGTCAAGGAATCTGGGGCTTAAAGGATGGCATGAGGAGGCGTCTAGAATCCCACCTCAGAACTCACCCACTGCCACTCCCCAGGGCTCTCCCTGCGCCGCAGACTGCCTTGGGAAGAAGCCCTGGCTTCCCAGCCTTGCAACCCCCTGGCTTCAATCACAAGCCTCTTGTGTGGATGAAATGACACTCCTCACCAGGGACCAACACAGCAATTTGTTTTGGCTGCACTCAAAGCCAAGCTCGGTGGTGAGGGCTCGATTTCCCACCCTGGGCTGACTCAGAGCATCGCAGATGAAATGAAAGGTTTCAAAGGAGAGGAGGTAGAGCCCCGCCTCCTTTCAGAGGTTCAGAGGTGCGGTGCAGGGATATTTACCCCTGTGTTTCTCAATTAAAGGTGAGAAACGGGAGCCAGCCTATGGGCTTGGCAATCAGGGCGTGCTTTCATAGCAGCCACTATTTTTCACCTATTTAAAAATAGTTGCATTTATTTATTTTATCTTCTGTTGGTGCATTTACTCAGCAAATATTTACTGACCTCCCTACTGGGGCGGGGGGTGGGGGTCACTAGGCAAGATCCTGGCGGTGAAGCAGGAAACCAGGTGGCAGTGTCCCTGGCCTGGGGCAGTGGCCCGTCCATCAGACGAGTCAAACGATGAATGGGCAACCCCAACACACTCAGGGTTAGGGATAGGGGAGGTGCAACCGCGCTATCACGGGGCCTCCTAGCACGATTACAGGGGAAATTTAATGACCTGGGAAAATCCTTGCGCTAAAATGTTAAGTGAAAAAGCAGGCTACACAATTTCTCACGTAGCATAATTCCAACTTTATTATAAAAATATATGCGTAGGTGAATCAGGAAAAAGACTCATAAGGAAAAGCATAAAAATGTCAACAGCGGTTATCGCTGAGTTGTGAGAATTTAATATTCTTCCTTTTACCTTCATACGAGGCTCGGATTCCCAGCCACAAGTACGTATTCATTTCACTTTATAGGTTTATATACATTTTAATTATAAAGTAATTTATACTCATTGGAAAACTCGAATGTCCCTAACTCCCCTCTCCTGACTCGAAACCCCATTATTTTCAAATGTATTGCGCGTCCTTCAGGCTGCGCATGCGCATGCACGTGCGCACACATACACACTACGCTCATAAAATACCACTTTCGTTACTGTTTTGATTTGTTTTCTATTTATAAGATGGTTTATTTCTTAATTAAATAACGCATGTTTATATAAATATGTATGTACAGATATGTGTGTGTGTGTATTTTATTTCTGCAACTTTCCCCTAACAATACATTTTGATCTTTTCATAACAATACACGTAGATCTACCCCCATTCTTGGTAACAGAGGAGGGGTTACAAAGTATGGCTATAGCGCGAGTTACTTAATCAGCCCCTTAGTGATGGACATCCTTAAACAAATGCTTTTGTGTATCTGTACTAACATTTTAGGAAACCAATTTCTGCAAACAGGCCTCCTGGCTGGGTCAGTGGGTGTGGTATATGTTTAATCAGTTACTCAATTAATCCTGAAAGAATCATGCAGTCTGTGTGAGCTGTAGAAAGAGCTAAAAATCCCATTTTACAGGTAGAGGAAGTGAGGCCCAAGGAGAGACGCCCCAGAATGAGTTCCACAGCCAAGGGCAGAAGTCTGGATGCACTCCCGCTGGGCCTCTTTTCTCCCCCCACCCCCAGCCCTCTATGCACCTGGACCAGGACCTCAGGGATGGTCCCTCCTCCCTCCCTCCAGCCCGCCTTGTCTTTGGCCACAGCCAGATTATTGACAGCACTTTCAATGTGTGGCCTTGTGGTGGAATTATTGGCCCTTAATTGAATTGAAAACAAAAGGAGATTGAGTTTTATGAGGGGCGGGAGGCCACTGGAGGGAGAAAATCAAATGCAGAACAAGCATGAGAGCTTCTCAGTAGATCAGCTGCAGGAGGGAGTGTGGGGTTCCCTCGGCTGTTTAGGAAGCTGCTGCACTGAAGGTCAGTCCCTCCCCTGGGCCCTCCGCATGCGCTCGGCTCCTTCTGCACCAGCCTGATGCCATGCTCTCCAGTGGTACCTGTCACAGACACTGCGCAGTTAGCTGACACGGAGCTCTGGCTCCTGGTGACGCTGGGGTCCTGGACCTCACTGCCCCAGGCGAGTGAGGAGGCCAGTCCCTCACTTAGGAGCCTGATCTGGGGAGAACAAATGTCTGCATTATCAGTTATCTCCACACTGATAATGTGTCCCCATGCCCTGGCTGGTTTGGCTCAATGGATTGAGCGTCGGCCTGCGAGCTAAGTGTCGCTGGTTCGATCTTCCAGTCAGGGCACATCAGAGAAGGAAAACTCTGACTCCAAAAAAACCTCCGCTGCCTTGCGGCATACCTCTTCAGGGGAAAGGCTAAGGGAGTAAACCCCGACAGAAAATCCGGAGCCGGAGTCCCTAAGGCGGTTTGACGTTGTAGTCAACACCGGCAACTCCTGCGGCGCACCTGAAGCCAAGCTGTATTGACTCCGTCTTTCCCTTGGACCCTTCAGCTGCGAAGAGAGGGGGGGTCTGCTGCATGGGCAACAGCAGACCCTCCATATCACCCCGCCCAGGCTCTGTAGCTTCAGCTTCACTGGAGAGGACACTCCAGCGTCATCGCAAGATGTCGATTCAACACGGGAGGAGACAGATACCGTGTCACTCCCGAGTCGGACTGCACAGCCATTCTCGGCGGTGCAGATAGACTCTTAAGAAGCTACACCATCGTCTTTCGAGACGGACGGCTGCCGACGACGATAATGTGTCCCCTGAGGAGGTGGGACAGAGGGTGGGAAACCACTCCACGAAAGTCCACCACCAGAGAGGAACCTTCTATGGAGTGAAATGTGTACCCCCCAAATTCATATGTTGAAGCTTTAACCCTTAATGTTTGGCGATAAGGCATATAAGGAGGTAATTAAGGTCAAATAGGATCATGAGGGTGGCGCCCTGATCAGACAGGATTAGTGACTTTGTAAGAAGGGATACCAAAGATCTCTCTTTTCTCTGTCCCTCCCTGTGCACTCTCAGTGGAGAAAGGCCATCAAGCACAGAGTAAGAGGGTGGCCATCTGCAAGCCAGGACTAGAATTCATACCAGAAACCAAATCAACCGAAACCTTGATTTGGACTTCTAGCCTCCAGAACTGTGAGAAAATAAATTTCTACTCTTTAAGCCGTGTAGTCTATGGCATTTTGTTAAAGCAGCCTGAACAGACTAAAATATAGCCCATCTGGGACTCAAACTCGGGGCTCCCAATTGCCAAGCCCCATGCTTTTCCCTCTCCATTTTTATTCGTTCATCCCTCTGTGCGGCTTGTGTTTCTATGTCTGCAGACTGACTTGCTCAAAGGCTGAGCTCAGAGGTTATAGATTATTTATTTCTGCTTCTCAGGGCTCAGCTCAGTGCCTGGCAAGGCTCTGGTCCTCAGGGAGCTTTGCTTAATGAATAGATGCATGTTTATAGAAGTAGATGAATATTCATGGAGCCGAGAACATTGCTGGGTGGAGGAGTATGGGGATGAAACAGCCTCTCCAAGGAGGTTCTTACTTACGAATAAAGAGGTGTGAGCTGTAGCCAACATGGTGGGCAATGAAGGAGAGGCATTCCAGGGAGAAGGACGGTGTGAGCAGAACCAAGGGGAAGGAGCAATGGCTTTTGATCATCCAGGAAAGGTGGTAAGAGATGAAAACCAGGGGGAGGCAGAGGCCATATGGGGGAGCCCCTACATACCAAACCAAGAGGTTGCCTTTGTAGAGTTTGATCCTCAAGAATGTCCTGCCGGACCTCAAGGGACATGTGCCATATTCTTATGGGACCACAAAACCACTGGATAAACACAGTGCATCTTCTTGGAGCGTTAATTAACTTTCGAGGATTAGTTATTTTTAACCACAAGATTTGCAGTCTTGCAGATGGTTAGGTATGAAGCCTCTGGAGCTACTGATATCAAATCTTGATTCGAATTGCGGGCCGTGTGGCCTTGGGCAAGTCATTGCACTTCACACACCCCAGTTACCTTAGCTGTTAAGTGTAAATAGTCACATTAAAACCTGTCCACATGCATTTGTAGAACTTTATTCACAATAATCCCAAACTGGCAATAACTCAGATGTCCTACAGTGGGCGAGCAGATAAACTGTGGTATATTCATGCCATGGAATGCTACCCAGCAGCAGTGGAAAGAGATACTGACATCCACAGTAGCTGGGATGAATTCAAGGGCAATATACTGAGTGGAAAAGGTTACATGCTGTATAATTCCACTGATAAACATTTTTTAAGTGACAAAATTACAGTGATGGAGGACAGAGTAGTGGTTTCCAGGGGGTGGGGTTGAAAGGCGTATGCAGCCATTATAGGGTAGCCCAAGGGAGTTTCTTTGTGGAGACAGAACCATTTTGTACTCCTGCTTTAATCTGTATCTGTGATAAAATGTCATAGAACTGTTTGAGTATCTATATATCAAGAGTGCATGTACACACTGATAATATCCAAATATGTTGTGTGGCATTGTACTAAAGTCAAGGTCCTGGTTTTGACACTGTACTAAAACTACATAAGATATCATCATGGGGGTGGGGATGATGCTGGAGGAGGGGAACATGGGAACTCTCTACACAATTTTGTCAATTTCTTGTGAGTCTTAAACTATCTCAAACTAAAAAGATATTTCCATAACGCCGATAATCACAGTCCCGATCTTGTAATGTGGATGATGAGATAATTTATAAAAAGCACCTGACACCAAGTGAATATTCTATACACGTTCGCCAATGTCGCTATTCATCTTCGGAAAGGGGGCAAGGTAGGGACAGGATTCTGGGAGCTTCTCTGAACCTGACAGAATTTTCTGGTGGAAACTCTTAAGGCTGAAAGACAATTCAGATTTAATCCTTCAAGGAAAAAAGAAAGAAAGAAAGAAAGAAAGGAGCAGCCCTGGTTTGTATATGAGCCTGCACTTCTCTGTCAAGTTACACCTCCAAATGCTTTGCAAGTTTCTTGCGCAACATCTGTTAATCCTGTGATGTCAGGGCCCGAAATTACTGAGCCTGGGAAATCGCTGCTGTGTTTTACTGACTTCCCCGCAGTTGGCAGTTTCCCTCGGAATCGCCGTGTTAATCAGAAACACGCTGTCCATATTGTCAACACTTTGTTTAACCACTTCTATAAATTCAGCATTAGTGTTGGAGCCGTCCCGAGTTGATGGATGAAATCGTCGGCGGCCCCAGACAGCCCAACCCCATAAAACAAAGTCCAGGGCAAGAGGCTCTAAAGTGGGAGACACTTGATATTCACTGGGACACATGACATGGTGATGACTCACCTCTGGGCTGGAAAGAATGGCGGGTCCCACGAGGAAGCAGCTCCAGGAGCAAGGGAGAAGTGAGAACACACTGGCTGCTGGTGGGATCCTGGCGGGGAGTTTATCTGAGAAGTCTCTGCCCCCACGGATTCAGGAGATGCCTGGAATGAAGCCAGGGGACAAGAGGCAACCGTGGAAGCTCGGGGGAGAACGAGCCCATGAGATAGAACAACTGGTCCACACCGGCCAGATAAAGCCCTTCCTTGTGAAGCACGTGGACTTGATTGACTGGTGACCACCAATAATGATCATGGAGTGGGATGCGCTTCTTCCCAGGAGTGTGATCTTCCACAGAATCCTGAGGAGAAGATATGGAAGCAGGCATCTTCTTCAGTCCATCAGTCTGTCTGGTATCCGTCTGGTTCATGGACTGATCACAGACCTGGGGGCGGGCAGACCGAGTCCAAGCTCTGGCTCTCCTCTTGGCCCAGGACCCACACTGCTGAAAGCTTCACTTGGGAGGTGTTTCCATTTGCTTGTTGAGCACCTACTGTGTGTCTGGCACCTACTGTATGTCAGGTCAGGTGCCAAAGAAACCCTGTAAACAGATGAATATTGTTCAGCTTTTCCTGACCTCAGTGTAGTGAGGGAGATAGGTGGTGGACAAGTGATTCATACAGAATGTTAGAACAATGTATAATAGAGGTCCCTGACTCAGTTTGGGGAACAAAGGAAGATTTCTCCAGGAGGTGATATTTAAGGGATGCTCAGAGGATTGGAGAAGACTGGAAGGTTGGAGCCCAGGGCATGAGGAAGTGAGTGGCGTGCGGGTAAATTGGAGGAACAGGCCCAGTCTGGGCCACACATACATGCTTAAGGTTCTTGATTCCAATGGGGAAACTGAGGCCCAGAGTGAGCCAGTGATGTCTGGGCAGCACCCTGATGCCTTAGACCAGGCCTTGCAAAGCTAACCAAGGTGGTGGCCTGGGTCTGCTGTCCTCTCCTCTCCCATCATCCCCTGCTCCTGACAGACAGCAAAAGCCTGGCTGGACCTGATGAAGCATATTCCTCACCAACTCTTCCCCTCAAGCAGCCTCTGTGCTTGGACCCTCGGATGAGGGCCAGGATCTGAAGTCCCAGCTCAAGAAGAGGCCGCGCAGGGCACAGGCCCTGACCCTCCCTACCTCCCCGCCCGCTCCCCAGGCCGACAGCGCCCCACTCCACATCCTGCCTGCCTCGTCCAACTCTTTCCAAGGGCCTGTTTTTCCAGAAACACGAGTTGAGCAAAACAGTCTCCCCTCCCTGAACTTGAGTCTGAAATAATAACCTCAAGAAACACACGCTTTCTTGGAAAACCCTTCAGAGCCTCCCGCTGCCTTTGGACACGTCAAAGCTGGGTTTGTTAAAATAATAATCTTAAGGAACTCGAGTCTCTCAGCCACCAAATGCCTTGCATAAGAGTATCATGCACCCCCGTCCCTGACCCAGAAAACAGGGCCATGAGCTAACGTGGCTCGATGTCCAGAGTGAAATCACTGGGTTTCATTCTTCTTCTTTTTTTTTTAAAGCTACAAATGGCTTCCTGAAGCAGCTGGGTGATGTGTTTCTGGAGACAGGCTGTTCTAAACAGGACTGCAGTTGGGTTGGTGGTGACAGGGACTGACCAGGCCAGGGGCTCTGGGAGGTGTGCAGCCCCTGGATGTGATGTCCACTGAGATGCCACCGTCCAGCCAAACACTAGGGAGCATCCAGTCCAACTGACTAGCTGTAACCAGTCTCCTCGACTCCTGCTTGGTAGGGTCCTAGGTCCCTGTCTGTCCAGGGCAACATGGCCGAACATGGTCGCCTTAGTTATTTCACTGGACGTTTGCAAGAAGATATTCACACCTTTCAGCTTAACTGGTGGTGGAAAGACCCTTGGGCTCCGGGATTGCATGGTCCTGGGCTCTGATGCTTACCAGGTGTGTGACTAGGGCAAGAGGTCTTCTCTCTCTGAGCCTTAGTTTGCTCCTCTGTAAAATGGGAAAACTAAGAGGATATCATTCAGTTACAATTCTGTAGGACGAGGTGTATCAAGTGCTTAGCACGGAACCTGCCTGCCAGGCAGTGAGAGCCCCCTGGATGACGTGGTGCTGGGGAAGTTGTCTGCTACCCCGCTCGGGGCTCAGCTCAAGCTTTTCTTCTAAGTGCTCCGGGGAGGAAGCGGCCTCTGCAGGGGGCTGGTGGAGAGAGCGTGGGAATTTGCAGACAGGCTCAGCTGCCTCTCATATCTGCCCTGGATGCACACTGCCTGGGCTGCCATCACTGGGAGTTCTTTTATTTCTGCCTCTAAGAGCCCCCTGCAAAGTGTAAGTTCCCCCAAGAGGAATGGGATATTGATGGAGCATCAGTGAACAATTCTAGAGGTTGGACATCATTCAAGCCTCACAACGACCCAGGAAAGCATGTACGATTTGTATCCCCATTTGAGAGATGAGGAGACTGAGTCCTAAGGAGCAGTCATCGCTTCATGAAAATTGCACAGCTAGTGAAAACGGAGAGCCTGGAAAGGAAGCTAGTACATAATCTGATCCCAGAGGCCCCAGGCTAACCACTGAACCTCACTGCCTCCCAGCATGTTCTAAAACAACTTTCATTCCCTGAGCCTGGGTTTGGGTAAGGGCTGCTTATTGCCCGGCCCAAGCTCTGGACACAGCCCTGGGTCCCCATCCCAGCTCTGATTATTCCTTGCTGTGTGGCCTTGAGCAACTTGCTGTCCCTCCCTGTGCCTTCACTCCCTTTTCTTGAAAATGGCAATAAAATAATATTTATTTTTAGGCGGGGGTGGGGGTGGGGCACAATGAGATAATCTGTGTAAGGGGCTGTACACTCAGGAGGTGCTGTATATAGTAATTTAAATAGTAATTCTCTTCTTTTCCAGGGTGAATGATACCCTTGTGGCCCGACCACTTAGCATGAATATTTTTGCCCAGCCCAATGGCGTCACCTCCTCCCCTTTCTCCTTTTCAGCCTTTGCTGAGATGCTAAATCAAAGCTGAGTGCTGGTCCCTGACTGGCCCTGCCTTCCACCAGCCGCCAGCGGCCGCCCAGCGTACCTTGTAGGCCCTTTGCCTCTGCAATTAGCGCCTCGGCCTCGGCGGGATGTTCAGGCCTGAAGGACGGGGCGGTGTCCTTTTCTCTCAGTGGCACCAGTTCCTGGAACCCAGACAGCCACCCCACATCCTCCTTGGAGCACAGGGAGACCCGGGGTGCTTCTCTGGACAACCGGGCACCCCACTGTCAGCTGAGGGTCCCACAGGAGGGCCAGATCATGCCCTCGGGTTTCAGCCAATATTATTATTATTGTCGTTGTTGCCATCATTGTTACTGTTTTAGCAGAAGGATGCGTTTGAATTTAAATTAAATAAAATCTTCCAGGGATGCTGTATAAATGTGGTCAGTGTCCTGCCTATGTCTGCCTGTCACTCATTATTCCCAAGGCCGCTGATCCTATAGCAGGCTACCGCCTTGCCCACAGGCTGCGCTGGGCCCAGTCACTGGGTCAGGCCAGGGATACTGGGGAGCTTGTTTCCATGGGAGGAGCAGCAGTGATTGACAGAGTGCCCCGGCTACCTTGCCCAGAGTGGGACAACTCTGAGATGTGTCCTACACAGTGTCCCAGAGGGCCCCAGAGGGGAGGTAGGAGTGGGTGCCTGGACTCCACCTGCTGACCCCTTCCTCTACCCTCTGAGTTACCCCGGGTCCCTCCAATGCTCACCTCTGGGATTCTGAGAACACCTGTCCTGACAGTGACTCACTGTGGGCAGCAAGGAAAGTCTCAGGCTCCATCCAAAATGGGGATGATGATACCTTTGCTCACGGGGATGATGGGAGACTTAGATGCGATGCAGATGATGCACCTGGTGTGCTGTGCACCTCCACCTGGTAGCTCTGTGTACTACCCCCTTGGGACACATTTCCCATGTCCCCTCGTTCTAAGTGTATGTAAGGCTGATGAAACAGCCTAGGGTTAGGATGGAGCCAAACCTCCTGGATTTGGTGCTTTGTTTAGCTGCTGATGAGCTGTGGCACCTTGGGCAAGACTTAGGTCTCAGTTTCCCTGTTTGCAAAATAGAGACAATAGTATCCACTCACAGAGCTGGTGAGGGCATTCTGGGAAGTGACCTTTGCAAGCTGCTCAGAACAGCGCTCTGACTACCAACAATCTCAATCATACTTTGATAGGGTTTAATCTTGCTGAGTCCTGGAATTCATGACAGTAAACAGGGAGAGTGATGTCATTTGCCACACTGAGTCCTGTGCTGAAAATGAAGTAATCATGCCAAGGACATGCCAGGAACATAGTAGCTACTCAGTAAAGGATGTGTTTTAATTTTAGTATTAATTAATATTAATACTAAATAAAATTAGCAAATTAGCATTAATTCATATTAGCATTTCCTATGTAGTGTTCCTGGCCTGGTTTGACTAGAAATAGCTTCCAAGTTCTGATCGGTTCCTGTGAAGTTAGATGCACCGTGAAGTGTGTGTACACATCATTTCACTTGATTGTTACAGCAGCTGGGCTTGCCAGCTACAATACAGGATGCCCCATTAAATTTAAATTCCAGAGAAACAAAGAATAAATTTTGAAATTTAGTAAGTATGTTCCAAAGGTAGCATGGGACATACGCTAAAAAAATCATTTCTCTGAAATTCCAGTCTCGCTGGGCACCCTGTGTTTTTGTTTGTGACACCTGGCAACTGTCAGAACCACCCATTTCACAGGTGATGAAGGAGCAGAGACAGGACGAGCTGCAATGGCTTGTCCAGGCCTAGAGGAGGCAGGCCCCGGGCAGCTCTCCTAGGTCCAGGGCCCCTCGGTTCATTCACTTCCTTGTACTTAGCCCGCAGAAGAAGGGTTCTTGGAGAGCAAGTTACTCTTTTGATCAACTGAACTATTTTCCATTACGCAAAGGGAGGTACAGTCTGCTGGCGTGTTGCAGGACCTACTCTCATTTTCTCACTTCCCCTGAAGCCCCCGGGGATGCTCCAGCACCCATGACTGTCTGTGTATATTGGCTCTGTGCACACCCTGAGCTGACCTCCCTGAGTCCTGGCTGCAGAGGGAACAGCACCCAGTTCAAGGCTGGCTGGTGTCAGGCAACCCTGCAGGAAACAAACAAACGCAAGTGGCAAAGGGGAAAAAATCCGCCGATTACTTAATGCTTTCCTGGTGTCCGAATGCTTCGCCTGCTGTGAACTGAGACTTGGCTGGCAAGTGAGGTGGAGCAGAGACCAGGAGCCGCGTTCTGCGCAGACCCGGAGGGATGAAATTGTGCTTTCATATCCAGCGAGGTGGACGGGGCGTCCCTCACCTGAAAGCATCTTGAGGTTGAATCCAAGGGCGAGGAGAGGAATCAGGCCCACCTGGACATGCAGGACTCCCTCTGGGCTGCCGGCCCTCCCAGCCCCAGCTTCAGCCTCCGTTTCCTGCTGCTGGCGCTCCAGCCTGATTTCCTTCCTGCAGCCTGATTTCCCTCACAGCCCGATTTCCCTCCTGTTCTCCTACCCCAGCGGTTCTCAACCTGTGGGTCGCGACCCCTTTGGGGGTAGAACAACCCTTTCACAGGGGTCGCCTAAGACCATTGGAAAACACATATATAATTACATGTTGTTTTTGTGATTAATCACTATACTTTAATTATGTTCACTTTGTAACAATGAAAATACATCCTGCATATCAGATACTTACATTATGATTCATAACAGTAGCAAAATTACAGTTATGAAGTAGCAACAAAAATAATTTTATGGTTGGGGGTCACCACAACATGAGGAACGGTATTAAAGGGTCGCGGCATTAGGAAGGTTGAGAACCACTGTCCTACGCCATCTGGGTTCAGCTCCCCTGCCTTTGCCAGAGTGTGTGCCCCCTTACCTGTGCAGGCTTCCCTCCTCTGTGAAGGGGTCCCAGATGCTCAGGGTATCTGGATGCAGCTCCCACTTTGCAGATATGTTAACTGAGGCCCAGAGAGAAGGGGGTTTCTCCCGGGTCCTGTAGCGATCTGCAAGCAGGTCTCTGGGCTCTAAGACCAGAGCCCTCTTCACTGCTAAACGTTGTCAGCAAAAAGGCACTGAAGCTGCGTCCTGCTTCTCACCTGCCGGGGCCCCTCGCATTCTGTATTCTCATGGAGCTATAAAAACACACTGGCTGGCAAGGCACGTGGGACAGATTTTTCTGCCAAAACTCATTCTTTCTCTCTTCCCCATCCCCTCCTCGTCCTGCCTTCTGCCTCCCCTCCCCCTCTCCCCTTTCTCTTCTCTCTCTCCCTCCTAAATGCCTATGGGTATTTCTCTTTGCTATTGTTACTGTAGAGTCAAAGGACAAGGAAGGAATGGGGCCACCCCATTTCTCTATGGACGTCTCAGTCCAGGGGGAAAGGCAAATACAAAAGCAGACACAGGCAACTTTAGGACAGACCCATGAGGACTCTTCGTGGGGGCTCCAGCAGGCTGTGGGACTCGGCCATAGAAATGTCCCCTCCCTCCAGCCCATGGTGAGTCTTTCCCGGAAGGACATCTGGGATAGAGACCGAAAGATGCACAGGATTATCTGGGTGAAAAGTGAGGGGAAGGGCATTTTAGGACTAAGGAGCTGTCTGTGCAAAGGGCATCAAGGCTCATGCTGGGATGCGCATGCATTTGAGGACGGGCCTGAGAACGAAGCAGGAGCTGAGAAAGGGAGGCACAGCTGTGGGGGGGCTGACTCTGCAGGCTCCTGGGTGCCCGCCCGTCTTCTCGGTTGTCACCACTTCTCCACCCGGCTTCCCCAAGTCTCTGCTCTTCCAGAGTGAGCTGGACCAGATTCGAGTCACCAGCCTGTGCATCTCCGTTCTGAGACCTTGGACCAGACTGACTCTAAGAGCCCTGTTGCTTTAATGCTAAGGCTCTAGTGGAGAAAGGGGTACAGGGATACCCCTGCATCCCCACACAGATTAAAGATTAAATGGGGTGAAGCCCAGAGTCTGCTTTATAAACTGCAAATCTGAGTGGAAAGAATGCTGTACAGGTGTTGGTTGTGAGGATGAATCCCCCACCTCCTTACAAGTCCCCGGGGCTTGTGAGTTAACAAGGTGAAAAAAGACACCGCACCTGATTTCTCCCCACTGGTCGCTGGCAGAGCCCTGGGCCTCCTTCTCCTGAGGACTCGCACACAGCCTCGCATTGTCCCCTAGAGTGATAGCAGTCACCCTTACTAGGCACTCATGCTGCTCAGGTGATGTTCCTAGCGATGACCTTGGCCAAGTATCGCTAAGCTCTACCTCACAGGAGAGGAAATGGAGGCTCAGAGGAGTGAAGTAACCCGCCTGGAGTCACGCAGCAAACAAAGAGCTCAGTAGGGATGAGAAGCCAGCCTGTCTTATTCCAGAGCCACCAACTATTCCCTCAGCCGCAGGGGTCCTTGAGTAATAAACTTGGAAAATGCACCCTACCCTGGAGATCTGAAGTCTGGTAGCACAGGGGTATTTAAAGGCATTTAAATAATTCCCCCAATGAAACTGAGACAAGCATTATCTCCTTTCCCAGGAGGAAGGGCTCAGCTCCCTTCGGACCCCCTGGAGTCATGATAAGCACCCTCGGAACTTCAGAGACAGGAAGCCAGTGGCTGTTTGGTGTCCCAGCAAAATGCCAGAGATGACCCCAGGCTTCAGGGAAGGCTGCCCTCCCGGGGAGGGGAGGTGGGCAGTGATCTATGGGTGATAGGAAACCCAACAGACACTCCGCACACACACACACACACACACACACACACTCACTCACAATTGTAACACACTCTCCAGTTTATAAAGGCACTGCATCACTGTATTCTCATGTTCACATGAAAGTCATGCATAATGGGGGTACCTACGTTGTCCATGTTTCCCAGAAAAGAAATTGAGGCTCAGCGATGTCAAGGATTCAGATGGTGACACCGGCAATGGGTCCCATGACCTGGCACCGTGGTCACCCTGCTATGTCCCCATCATATCATGAATCCTCAGAGAGCTGGGTTATTGCCCTTACCTCGGGAATTCCCATGACAGCAAGTCACCTGAGTCTGAGGAAATTATTTACGTGAACCACACATGAGTCAGGACTAGGTCTGTCTGGTTCATTCCATAATCCCAGAGTCTGACATAGCACTGGGCGCAGAGTAGGTTCGCAGTAAATTCTTTGGGGGGAGGAGCGTGGTGGACTGAATTAAAGGTTTAGTGAACTAGTAAATGAATTAATGAATTAAAAGTATAATAAATAGATACCTAGGGAAGTGAATAGGTTCATTAATTAACATAAGGGCACTAGGATGTTTGGATGAAATTAAAAACATGGATAAATAATAGATGGAGGCAGGATTGGTGGATGATGAACTCATAGATAAATGAGGAGATTAATTAATATGTATAAAGGTGTAGGATGGGTGAATGAATGAATATAGATGTACATACATATGTAAATAATCAATAGAGAATGAATTAATGGCTGACTGGGTGGAAGGATCAATCACATGTGGGTGGGTGATCACATGGTGCAACTTTTGAGCTTCCCAGAAACAGCAGAGGCCCCCCGCACCCACCCCCCGAGTCCTGGCCAGGCAGCATCGCCTCCCACCTCTACCAGAATCCTGCAGTCAGGCTATTTTTGTCCCCACTGCAAAGGGGAGCTATTTTTTTGGACATGGCTTGTTAAAGGAGAAGACACACAGAGACCTTCGTCCCATGGGTGTCTTTTTAACTGTGCAACACCCCTCACCCCAAATCAGGCATCCAGGGATAAAGCCAAGCAGAAAGCCACAGAAAATGCAAGAAACCAAATGCAGAAAAACAGAAAAGGGAATTGGGCAAGCTTCCCTGCCTTCTCTAGGGAGACAGGAATCTGCAGGAGGGGAGTCTCTGGGCTGAATGTGAAATCCCTGACCTCCGCTCGCTGACGCTGCAGTTAATCAGTGAGTTCCAAGTGTGGGGCCTGGGGGGCCCAGCAGTGACTTGCCCAGACACAGCCGCTGCCCTCTGGAACTTAACCACCTAGCAGGGGAGAGAGACAAAAATCAGTTAACAAAAATACAGTACGGCATCAGAGTAAGTAAATAGGAAGGATATTAATTATTTATTGCTGCCTAATGAATTACCCAAAACTTAGCACACAGTGTCTGAGTCGCTGTGTGACTCTGCACAGGGTCTCCTATGGGGATGCAGTCAGGACCTCAGCCAGGCTGCAGTTTCATCTGAAGTTTCGCTTCCCAGGCAGCTCACAAACACACCCCGCTGGTGAGCGCCGGCTGTCGGCAGGAGGCCTCAGCTCCTCCCCGCAGGCACGCACAGCTCCAGAAGGCTGCTTGAGCATCTTGACAACATGGTGCTGGCTCCGCTCTTGTGGAGCCAGCAGAGGGAAGCTTCCAGGCCTCTTATGTCCTAGTCTTAGGAGTTGCACACCGTTCCTCTTGCCACATTCTGTTTGTTGGGAGCAAGTCACAGAGTCCAGCCCACCCTCGAGGGGGAGGGGAATGGGCTTTGCCTTTGGAAGGGGGAGTGTCCTCAGAGAACCTGTGGGTGACGGGAGGTCTGAATGATGTGAAGTAGAGGCTGTGAAAATCTGCAAGGAGAACTCTCCAAGAGATCATCAAAGACAAAGGCCTGGAGAGGAGGAAGCATGTTGTGTTTAGGAACAGAAAGGTGTGCAGGAGGTTGGGGCCCAGGAAGGGCATAGGGGTCAAAGCAGCTGCGATGGGAGAGAGGCAGAAGTGGGCTTTGTAGAGCAAGGGACACAGTCTGGGTTCCCACCCACCAGAGATCTGACTGAGCGCTTGCCTGTGCCACTTTGTTAATCAGGCGGAAACGTCGTGCTGGAGTCCTGATTGCTATTTCCAGTGCAGAAGCGAGGATGCTGAGGAACAGAGAAGTTAGGGGAGGTCACACGTCCACTTGGGAATCCAGGGCAAAGATTTTCCAGCCAGGCAAGCTGGCCCCAAAGGTGACAGTCCTGATATCCTGGAGAAGGTATGTTGCAGTTACCAGATAGAGGAATTGGGGTGAAAATGTCCCTGAAGAGAAAGAGGGGGGGAGAGAGAGAGAGACGGAGAGAGAGGGAGAGAGAGAGAGAGAGAGAGAGAGAGAGAGAGAGAGAGAGAGAGAGAGAGAGAGAGAGAGAGAGAGAGAGAGAGAGGAGAGAGGGAGAGGGAGAGAGAGAGCAAGATAGAATCATAGGTCAAGAGACTGAGACACCCGGAGATACAATGACAGAGGAAGACAGCAAGGGGGATAGAGGAGGATTAAGAGTAGGAAGTTTTAGGCAGACAAGCACAAGGAGGTGGAGAGAAAAATGAAGCAAGAGACAGAGGAAGGCAGAGGGACCGAGGAGGGGAGCCAGCAGGCATGTGGTGCCCCTGTGTATGTGCAGTGTGTGTGTGCATGTGTGTGCTGTGTGTGCTGTGCTGTGTGTGTGCATGCATGTGCACAGGGTGGTACCATGGCCCTGGCATCTCTGATCATCCATCGCTCTCGTTTCCCGGGAGAGCAGGGGAGGGAGAGGAAGCTGACAGGAGACAGTGCGATTCCAGTAATTCCAGATGAAATAACAGCCAGAACACTTGCCAGGAAGTTGGGGGGTGGGGGCGGCCAGGGAGAGGGAGAGAATGTCCAAAGACAGTTGAGCAAATAGCTTTATGATTCCCTCCTCCATACCCTCAGCTACCCTAGGTATGGGGGTGGGGTGGTGTTCCTGGGCTCGAGTCAGGACATCTCAGAGGGCAGTGGTGCCCACTGAGAGGAAGGGCATTAGTCCCCACCAGCCCATGCAAGACTGGTGGCTCCCAGGAGTGGGACCTTTGCTGGGACCACTGGGTGACAAAATGGGCTGTCAAACATGGCACCCCACTCTACATGCAGGACAGCGGGGTGCTGAGGGAGAAGGAGAAGGATCTGACCTTCCCCAGGCACCTGCTGTGGGGACAATGGATTTATTTCCCCTTGGCTAACAAAGTGCCTGCCCCGAGCTCCACACCCACCTGGTACCTGTCTTGTTCACACCCTCCACCCTCACTCCTAGAAAGGGGTAAAGTCCTCATTTTCAGGGAGAAAGTGGAGGCCAGAGAGGGTTGGGTGGCCAGCCAGCTGTCACCCAGCTGGTGAGTGGCAGTGAGTGTCCAAGCAGCTTAAACCATCCAGCCCTGCTTCCAAAGCAGTCTTAATGGAGCCCCTTAGATTCCAGTGGTGGGGCAAGCAATGCCATTGCTCCTCCACATTGAAGTTCCACAAATACCAAGCTCACAGGCAAGGAAGACCCGCACTTGGTTACCCTTCGCTTCCTTTGGCTGTTTGCTCTCTCTTTCTTCCCTCCCTCCCTCCCTCCCTCCCTCCTCTGCCCCATTTAAAAGTCAATTGCAGACATCGGGATACTCTGCTAAATACTTCACTATGTATTACCTAAGAATAAGAAACGTCTATCATCACATCACCATTATCACACTGATATTTAACACTGATACAATATTATCTAATGTAGTGATTTGCAACCAGAGGGCCACAAGAAGTTTCAAAACATGCAATGCCTGACTATTCGGTCAGGGGCACTGACCTCTTTTCTCTTAGATTGTCAAATAAAAAAGTGACAACAGCCAACACGACAAGAGCCATCCGGTGAGAATGAATTGAAATGGTACCTATTTTATGTCAGATTGGCACAAAAACGTATTTTTGGTGTGCTGCAGAAGTTCAGTAATTAGTTTATGTGTGCCGAGAGACGCAGGAGGTGGAAAATCCCGGATCTAACGTATAGTTCATTCCCAAGGGCACACACTTGTCCCAAACATGTCTCTGAGCTATTTTGTTTTAAACCTGGGATCATGCGCTGTATCTGGTTTTCACGCCTCTTTTGTCTCCTTTTATCTAGAACAGCCCTTACCTTTTTTCTTTCTTTTTGGTAACAGCAACATATTTTAAGAGTCCAGACTGACTGTGTTGTAGAAGGTCCCACCCTCTGGGTGTGTCCCGTTGTGTCCTCACCATGCCACTTGGTCCCATTATTGGGGGTGTGAAGTTGGTCCCTTGGTTAAAGTGGGGGTCCACCAGGTCTGCCATTTTCCTTGTGTAAATAATACGTAATCTTTGGAGTGACACTTGGGGACCATGTACATGTCTTGTTCTCCAGTAGTTTGGGGACCCATTAACGATCCTTGCCAGAACCAAATATTGCAGTGGTGGGTGCAAGATGGCGATTTTTTGAAAATGTATTATTTTTAAAATACTTATTATTTAATATTCTTTGGTAAAAAGAAGTTTCCCACTGCCCCTCTTTTTATTTCATATGTGACACTCACATTGTCCCAGATTTGGTCAGGGGAAGCTCCTTCAAGCTGGTCTTCACATCCTTTTGCACGTCTCCCTCATTCTTTGAGAACTTCCTCACTTTCTGACACAATAGAATGTTCAAGGTTCACCTTGTGTTTCCTTTGCTGCAACCCTGGAGTTGGCCGTTTCTCTAAGACAGCCAGTTCCTTTCGGTGGAGAATGGTATTTAGAAACTAAGATCTGAGTCTGAGTGTGCTCATTTACTGCCGGGGCTTCACTACTTCTGGGATCTTTCAGAGAAGAGAAGATACATACAAGTTCATTCCAAAGCCTCCAATACACATCACAAGGTTCTTCTTCACATCCCTCATTCCTCACTCCTATGTCTCTGATTCCACTCTGAGGACCCCAGTTCCCCAAGTATCAAACTACTTGCTCATTTGCTCTGCCCTACAAGTCACGTGAAATCATTTCAGAATTATACCAATCCAACTATCAAAGACAACCGATCCATTAACGTTCAAGGTTTCTCTGAAGTTCTTCAAAGAAATTCTTCCAAAGTATATTCAGTTAAGAAGATGCAATTAAAGAACATTGTTCTCTTTCTCTGTGGTTATATTGTAGCATTATCTGTTGCTGCTTAACATGTTACACAAAACTCAGTGGCTTAAAGAACAATGTTGACTATCTTACAGTTTCCATGGATGCAAGTGTGGTTTCCCTGGGCTCCCTGATTCAGGGTCTCTCCCAGGCTTCAGTCAAGGTGCCCGCTGGAGCTGGGAGCCCCTGGAGAATTGACCAGGCAGGTTTGATGCTAACTCACATGGTGGTCAGCAGGACTCAGTTCCTTAAAGACAATGGACTGAAGGTCCCAGTTCCTCTCTGGCTGTTAGCCAGATGCCACTCAGTTCTTTGCCAGGTGGCCTTCTCCATCAAGGTGCGCACACGAGGGGAGGCAGAATTAAGGAGTTGCTAGCAAGACAGTAGTCACTGTCTTTTTCAACTTAATCTCAGAAGTTGGCAGCCCATCACCTTTGCCATATTCCATTGATTAGAAGTAAGTTACTAGGTCCAGCCACATTCAAGGACAGATAATTATACAAAGGCATGAGTATCAGAGCTATCAATCTGATACATAATTAGGTTTATTTGTTTCTATTTGTGTTCAGTTTATTTTTTTGCTCTCATGTTCAATATTTTAGATTGAATTTTATCTTTGACTCTATAAAATATTTATATGGTTCAAAAGTATAAATTATATAAAAAGAAGTCCCAAGAGATGTCCCACTCCCATCCCCATTGTATCTCCTTTCCCATCTACTTCCTATATAATCATTTGCATTCACTTCTAATGAAATATGAATCCTATCAGTTTTCCTTTTATAAATTTATATTCACAAATTTTTCTTATCTCTTGATTTTCCTTTGGTAAAAAAAGAGCATACTATAGATACTATGTTGCACTTTGTTTTTCCATTTACCAATATAACCTAGAAATCAAATTGCTTCTCTTAAGTGACTATTTTGTGTCCCTAATATTTTGTTATTACAAAGAGATCCATGAGTAACTGTACATTTATTGTTCTAGGCTTGCAGGGTTGTATCTTCAGGGTAGATTCCAAAAAGCAGGACTGAAGTGTTAAAAGATCAATGTATATGTGATATATGGTTTATCAGTATGCTACTGCTGTGTAACAAACCACCCCTAAGTTTATTAGCTTTAAAGGACAAGCATTTATTTAGTTCATGAGTCTGTGGCCTAGCAGGGCTTCTGCTGATCTGGCCTATGATCGGCTGCAGGACAGAAGGCCTGCTCTACTTCTAGGGGTTAGCTGGGGTGATGGGAGGGACTGGCCACACCTCTCCCATCCTCCAGCAGGCTCTGTCAGCTTGTTGTCACGGCAACAGTAGGGTTCCACAAGAGGGAAGTTGTGCAAGGCCTCTTGAGTCCTAGGCTTGGAAGTGACACAGCGTTTCTTCTGCCACATTCTATTGATCAAATGGCCAGGAGAGACTCACGGGATGGAAAAGAAACTTACCTCTTGATGGGAGGAGCCTGCAAAGTCACATCACTGAGGGTGTGATAGAGAATCAGGATTTTGGAAATGCAGTGCCTTTAACAAAAATAACTTGACACACATGACTGCCTTACTAACAGGCCTTGGTGAAGAATTTGATATTATTCTAAATCAGGGCTTGGAAAACTTTTTCCATAAAGGGCCAGATGATAAATATTTCAGATTTTACGGCTCATACGGTCTTTGTTGCAGCTCCTCAACTCTGCTGTAGCGTGAAAGCAGCCGTGTAAAAACCGTAAACAAATGAGCGTGGCTGTGTTCCAATGAAAGTTTATTTACAAAAACAGGCGGCTGGCTGGATTTGATCCGCAGGCTGTAATTTGCTGACCCCTGTTCTAAGTGCATTGAAAAGCTATTAAAAGGCTTTAGGCAGAGGAGTGCTAAAAGCAAATTTGAAAATTCCCTGAGCTTGAAGAATGGATTGGGGGTTGGGGGAATGGTGATGGAAACCTGGAGACCCCTCCAGAGGATGTGGGGGTGTCCAGGGCAGAGATGACAGTGGCCCTGGACCTGATGGGGCAGCAGGTATGCAGTGAAGTCACACGTAGAGGAGGAATCCACCCACACTGCAGAAAGAGGGGTTGAATGTGGATGGTGAGGTGTGGTGGCAAAGAGGTACCTCCAGGAGCTGGTGCCAGGCAATGCCATTTGCAGAGATGAGCATGGGTGAGGGATGGGAGGAGCTAAGGCAGAGTTACTGCCTCAAGAAGCTCATGTCTCAAGGTGGAACTAAAAAGTCTTCTTTATGTCAGAGAAAGAGAGCAATAGCAGGGGAAACTGAGGCCCAGGGTGTCTAGAAGATGCCTCTGAGGTCAGACAGCGATTGGCAGCAATTGGCAGCAAACCCTTAAGCTGGGACCCTGTCTCCAAATCTCACTCCTCCAGAACATACTGTCCCTCCTCAGTTGCTATCTGTCACCTAACTCCTTATAAGCCTCCTCGGTGGATTTATAAGCAAGTGTGATGACTTGGGCGATAATTCACTTCCACCAGGGCCCATGGGTGTCTGGCTCAGCCCTGAACAGGGTCTTCACTTTCTAGACGCTTAAAAGTAAAAAAGGATTTTGAGATCCAGGGCTTAAACATTACAAAGAAATAAAGGCCCTCGTAGAATTAGAGGATCAGATAGGTCGAGACAAAAATGGAATTGCATGAAGTAAAAATATCCCACCCCCAACCCTGTAACTGCTCCCAACAAGAATAGCAGGTCACGCCAGTAAGCTCTAGCCTGACGAATGGCATCTCCCAACCCGTGCAGGCTCTGGACAATAGAGAGGTGATTTGGGGTGCTACGGAGGGACCTTCCAAGCACGGTTCCCCCTCCCCTGCCTCTGGAGGAGATGCTCTCTGCAAAGCCACCTGTAAGTCCCAGTTTCCTGCAGAGGGGACTAAGGGTAGAGGGCGTGGCTTTACACACTCAGAATGAAAGGAGCGGCTTTGGTCCTGCGTTCCCAACTCGTTGACTGTACCCTCCAGTCCTAGGAGTGAAAAGGCCTTCAGGCTTGGATGCTGCATCCTGGCCCTGCCCGTGCCCAGAGGAAGGCACAGGGAAGCAGGCGTAGACAGGCTGACTTGGAGTCCCACCTCTGCGTGACATTGGCTGAGTCTCTGTGCCTCTTAAAACATCTGTTTTCTTGTCTGGTTCATGAGGGTGATAACGGTACGTGCCTCTCGGGCTGCGGGGAGGATTAAATAAAATGATGTGCGCGCCATGGCGCCAAATAAACAACTGTTTCTGTTTCAATGGTCCTTTTTCCAAGGCCCAATGGTTGGAAAGGAAGGAAATGAAAAGAATTGAAAAACAACGTTCCCAAACGTGCTAGACTTTTCAAAAAACTTATCTCTAGAGGCCCTCGTGTTACCATCCTCTGAGGTGAGCATAGGGAATGAAATAGATAAAGACTCCAAACCTCCAGTAGAGACCATCTGCCGAAGCAGAACCGATCAAACCAGCCTGAGCTCCACACGCAGAATGTCTCCTTGACCAGGTAGGGGTCCGTAACCCGAGAGCCCAATCCATGCTGCTGCCTGTTTTGGTCAGTAACTTTTTACTGGCACACAGCCACGGCCATTGCTCATTGTCTGTGTCCCTGGGATTGCAATGACAGAGCTAAGGAGCTGTGACCAAGGCGGCCTAGCTGGAGAAGCTGAAAATATTCACTACCTGGCCCTGAGCAGGAAGCTTGAGTTCTGATCTGAAGCAGTACTAGGAAGGCCCATTCCAATGGAGTCGCCTGGGACCCAGACGCTGTGCGCGGTGGCGTGTGGGCACCGCCAGGCTGAATGCTCCCAACTGCCCAGGGAAACAGGTACTGTTATTAACACGCCCCCCTGCCTTAGGGATATAGAAGCTAAAATTCAGGATGTGAGTCTCCCAGGAACGGGGGCCCGGGCAATGGCAAGATTTGAAACCAGGTCCAAATGGACTGCAGCATTTCTCACTGAATTGTTTGCAGGGGGGGAAATAACAGACTTCGGGCACAGGCTCTGAGATCACATTGAAAGGGCCAAACTGTGATTGTCTACCCTGCCACTCATTCCAGTCGCCCAGGGAGCTTTAAAAACGAGGATCTCCCCTTTTCAGAACTAGACTCTAACTTAATTTTAACTGGTCTGGGATGGGGGTGGATAATTTTTTAGTTCACCGGGTCACTGTAATGTGTAGCCAAGGGTGGGGTCCACAGAGCTAAAGATAAGAAAGGTGATCCGTGTCGCCCGAGCCCCAGAATGACGAAGAGATGCCTCCCCCGAGCCTGGTACTCTCCAGCATTGGCATCATTGAGCACATACCTCTTAACCCGTCAGCCCTCTGATCATCGATGCGTGCGTGGAACTCCAGAAAAGACACACCTGGATCAGACCACCCCCATGACTGTTCAATCTCCCTCAGTTACAATTAAGTACTCCTCAGGCACTCACATTGGTCTTGTGTGGGGTTAATTAGTTAGTACAAAGCTGCCCCTAAGGGATGTAGGAAAAAGCCCGCTCTTTTAGCCCAGCAGAATTCACCAATATGGTCTCCTCTAGGGATCAAGAAACTCGCTTCTCTCTGTCAACAATGACTCTAATTGTGAAAGTATACTGAGTGCCCTCCCTGGGCTGGTCCGTGGCCGCACACTCTACATACTTTTTTAAATCCTCAAGACCACTCCAGGAGGGAGGTTCTGTTATTAAGTGTGCACATGGATGGAGAAACTAAGGCCTGGGGCGGGGGACACTGAGGCAACCTGCCTGGGTCTCCCGTCTGTCATCAGGAGCACCCGAACAGGACCAGCCTGAGACTGTTCCTCCAGGAGGGGCCTCTTTGAGCTGCCACACAGGACATCTCCTTGGCTGGGGCAGATCTGTGGTCTGGGAGGGAGTGTGAGAAGCAATAGGCTGGGCCTTTCTGCTCCCCCTTGATGAGGCCCTTGGCGTTCTCAAGAGAGAACTAAGCGATCAGGAGGTTATTGTGTAGTGGGGCCCCCTCACTGCCATAGGTCTAATAAAGCAAAACCCCAGCCAAATGAGGGACATATTTCATCAAACGGGAGGAAGTAGATGTGGCGTTTCTGCCTGGCGGTTGACCTGCTGCATTTATACGCAGAGAGAGGGTCCCATACATCATGGGGCAGTTAACACGCTGCTTAAGGGGCCTCACGGGCAGGCGAAGGACCAGAAGAGAAACCTCAGGTCTGGGTCTGTGTCGTCTTGCATTTCCACTGCCTAGTTCTTGGGCCAGTGTTTCTAGGGGTGTCACACAGGTCTGTGGCAGGGGAAAGATCCTCCCCACTCCCCTGGGAATCCTGGTCCCTACTCAGCCACTCCCTGGCTGTGTGTCCATGGGTAGGCTAAGGCTCCTCTCTGAGCCTCAACTTCATCTGTGGAATGGGGATGACTGGTGCCTTCAAAGTGAACTTGGCAATGGTCCAGAATTGGGGGGGCGGGGGGCTAATTTCTAAGACCACCTGGGGGAGAAAACAGTGCCTTAGAGCGGAAGCCTGGCTCTACGAGCTCTCCTATCATGAGGATCCTGCTGCTGTGTCTGTATAATTCAAGGATGTTCTAATTACTTGAACTGAACCCTAATAAATACATACATATATACACATACATATATAAACACATAGACATAGTTATAAACTATGGTCACCTACTACTGTATTCACAGATTATGTATGTTATGAAACAGATGCAAAAGTGGAGATTTGAAAAAGAAAAGCTGAACTACCTAGAGAAGTTCTATTAAAATTCTAGTACCCGCACCTGCTCTGAGAGCCCAGCCTCTGGCCCTGATCTACTTGCTTCTTTCCTGTAGCACTTACTGCCTGCAAATGGATTCCATAATTTGAGATGTATAATTCGTGCCTTCTCCAGGGCAGTGAAATCCAACCAGAAGAAGGGAAGGCAGGGTGCTGTATCTCCGGGGCTGGGCTTCCTTCTCCTCACCTCTGTGCTTCCCAAGAAGCTGGTTCTAAATCACCAGGTTCTTATAAAACTGGGAAACAAGTGTAAATGCGTTAAGAGAAGGTATCTGAGCCATTTATGGAACAATCTGGGGCATTATCCCAAAAGCAGACTCTGTCCAAAGCTGTGTATGGGTAAGTGTATTGATTTCATAAATCAAGCTTTAGAGCTTGAGAGTGTGTGTTGAACAAAAGAGAGAAAATACACCAGATGCTGTTAGGTGTGGTCACACCTACTGCCTCATTTAACCCCCATGGCTACCGGAGGGTGTGGGTCTAATGAATATACCCATTTAAGAGATTGAAACTGAGGCAAGGCATCCAGGCCGGTGGAGCCCGCCTTTAAACCCAGGCCTGTCTGATTGCATGCTGTTCCCTGTGTTGCAACATCTCTTGGTTGACATGAGCCAGGCCAGATGCCCAGGTGCCCTTGGCTGGCCTGGGAGGGTGCGGCTTGGGGCTGGCTGTCCGTGAGTCTGGGAGGAAGATATGTTGGAGTATGGGCTTCTGGGCTGCGGTGTTGGCCAGGCTCCAGGCTCTGGGCCGACCGCAGCTGGAGGAGCGAAGAGCTCACTGATTTAGTGCCCATCTGGATGGACAGCCGACAGGAACCAGGCCGCTCCAGACGGCGGGGGAAACCGATAAGCATGGCCTCTGGGTGCCCCTGCATTCCTGGCCAGTGATGCTGCTGTGGGGGAGGCGGCTGTGCAGAGTGTCTTGGTAGGTCCCCCCTCTTCCCCCACCCTTCCCTGCTGCCCACAGCCTCCTGAGGACTCTTCAAAATCAGCAGTGACCTCTTGTTATAGGGAGCTCTGATTCCTGCCCCACTGGCTGTGAGGGCTAGGGGGCCTGGAGAGTGGGCTTGGAGGTCACCCATAGAAGACAACCGAAGCTGCAGGGATACGATCCCCTGCCCAGGAATATGAGCCCCTCGTCCCCAACTCCAGGAGATAGTCCCTGACAACCTCCCGCCTGTCCTCTGAAAGTGAGGGCCACCACCAACCCAAATATGTTCTCCACGCTGCACAGTCTTTCTCAGATCCTCACCTGACCCTATCCTGCCTCTGCCTACAGCCTTCCATGGCTCCCCACTGCCCTCAAGTTAAGTCCAACTCCTTCCCCTTTTTGGCTGGAAAATCTGGCCCCTGCTGACTTCTGTGTCTCCTTCCTTTGTACCCTCCCAGCCCCCATCCACCTCATGGACACTCACTGATCCCGCTCTCCCTTGACCTTTTTGTTCTCTGCAGACGCATTATGGTCCTCAAGCGCACTTGTGCCTCACTTACCACAAGGCTTTGCACGTGCCGGTCTTTCCACCTGCAACACTCTTCCCACTCACCTTCTCTGATCAAGTCCACTCCAGCCTCCAGGTCTCTCCCACAGAAGCCTGTCTGCGTCCCACCCTGCCTGGCTCAGAGGCCCCCTTGTCATCTCTCTCAATAGCCCTGATCACTGTGCCTAAATAGTCTGTCTGCTCATTTGATTTCCACAGGTTGGGGGCAGGGATGGTGCCCCCTTGCTCACCAAGACCCTCAGCACCTAGCTCAGGGCCTGGCAGAGTAAGTACTCAATAAATATTTGTGGGTGGCAGTGCGTAGCAGAGAACTCATCCCACTGGGGTCTGTGTTGATGAATCCCATTGGTGCCACACCCCTGCTCTATAGCAGCCGCAGCAGTGACAGTGGTTTGTATTGAGTACTATGACAGGCTGGCTCTGTGCTAAGCACTTTGCATGTAATCACTACTTTCATCTTCATCCTATGGGGCGAGCACTGTTATTATCCCCAGTTTACAGATGTGGAAAGTAAAGCCCAGAGAGCTTAAGTAACTCCCTCAAGGTTACACATCTGGAAAAAGGTAGAGCTGGGCAGGTTGGCCCTAGATCGCCTGATAGAACCGCTCACTGCAAGACCAGAGGGCCAGGACAAGCTCTTGGTGATGAGCAGACAAGAGTCTGGGGCCTGACTGCATTAGGAGTCAGACAATGAGCGTAACTCCATGCCCAGCCTCAGCAGTCACCAGACCATCAGACCAGAGTTTATTGGGTGACCACTAGTTGCTGTCCCAGGCTGTGAGCTCCTAAGAATCTTACCTGCCCTGCAGGTGCTCAGCTCAGGGCCTGGCTCTGCCCACACTGGGGGGAGCTTGACCAAACCCTCCATAGGGAGGTCACATACAGAATACAGTATGAACTCTGGGTAAAGTTGCAAGTTTGCCACTCATTGGCTATATGACCTTGGACAAGTTATTTAACCTCTCTGGGCTTCAGATTCTTCCATTGAAAACTTGGATAATAATAGTGCTGTAGTAAGGTTTGAGGGAGGATTAAATAAGTTAATACATCTCAAACTCTTAGAACAATGCCCGACACAGAGTTAGCCTATGTAAACACTGGCAGCAGCCATGTTGCCAAATTTCTCATTCCTCCCCTTACAAGAGCAAATCACATCATATGTCCCAATTACTTCCTGGGTAAATGAAGTCACCTTCTCCACTGGAGAGATATGCCTAGGGCTGCAGAAGAACCTCTTAAAGGACAAGAACATGCACTTGAATCCCAGCTGTGCACCATCTTGCTGTGTGACCTTACCCAAATAGCTTGCTGTCTCTGGGCCATAGTTTTCCCATCTGTACAAGGAAATTGTTGCTCTCTGAGGGCCTTGTCAGCTCTAACCTGAACCCTTGGCCTCCCCATTGGGACCTTGTAGTCCTCATGGCAATGAGGATAGGGTCTCTGTGGAGAGGGCACAGGTCTGGGCCCTGGGCAGGGTGAAGGAGGCCCCAGGAGCCAGGATGGGCAAGACTGCTTTATCCACCAAGTTTCTGGGGAACTTTTGGCCTCAGCAGACATCTTCCAGGTCCCAGGGCTGGCAGCCAAACATCTTCAGCTGCCTCTTGCCCTCAGCCCTGTGCCCGGCTTTATGGGGCCTAACCATCTCCCTCTGGGGTTCATTAGCTCGTCGGCCAGCTGGGACCAAGACAGCTCTGTTCCCACCAGGTCCAGAAGGAAGGTGATCACTCAGCACCTTGTCCAGGTCAGGAGGGGCAGCGCCATTTATTCCCTTATAACTGTCCTACTCTGAGGGTAGAGGGGATAGGCAGGCCTGCGAGGGACTCCCAGGGGGAGGACACACCACTTGGGATCCAATTCTCCTTTTGTCTTCCCACCCCACTCCTCTGACCTCTAACCCCGTCCTCTTACATTTCTGCTTCCCCAGCAGCAGGAGCCGAGCACGGGGCTGCTCAGACCCAGGCTCATCCCTGCCACTTGCAAGCTGATGCACCCTAAGCAAGCGTCTGCCCCTTTCTGGGCCTCAGCTTTGGCATCTGTAAAACAGGCATCATAACTTTCATCTGCAGGTTTGCCCGAGGGTTGAAAGAGATGAGAGGGGAGGTCCCATCTGAACAGGGACAGGTGTATCTGGTATGCTGCACCAAGGTTCCTCCTGGCTCTTTTCTCACGTTCAGCTCCTCTCATTCATCAGTGGTTTCTGCAGCCACTGATTTCTCTTCCTCGGAGACCAAGGGGTCAGGGGCTGCCTTTTGTGGCCTTAAGAAGTCCCCAAGCATCTTCTGGGCTCAAACATCCAGCCCGCCTGGAGCCCTGCCCCTTCCCCATCCCTCGCGTCTCTGTCTCCTCCCGTCTCGTCCTCCTTGCCTGCATTGCCTTAGCCTCGTGTTAATCTCCTAACAACCTTCCAACTTCGTTTACATTTTTCTTATCTTGGTTAAGCATTTGGTGAACTCAGAGCTTCTTGTCACTCTGAAAAATTTCCTTTCTACTTCAGACATCTGCTCTCTCTCTTACACACACACACACACACACACACACACACTAAGGCACTTCACCATGGGCCACCTGACCATTGGGTGGAGAGGGACAGGGACAGTGTTTCTCACACAGTAGGACTTGTGCCATGCTCCCAGGACCTGGGGCACACTGTGAGCTGTGCATGATGTCATCTGTTCCTGTCCTCGCTTCCCCCAGGGGAGGAGCCACAGCTGGATTCCTGGGAGGGTATCTTTCCTTATCTATCAATGGAGTCACGTGTTAATAAACCATGTCTGCACTTCCGAGGTGCCCACACCCAGCGAAGATGGAGGCGAGCATGTAACAGACAGTGTCCATCTCCCGCAGAGTGGCTGGGGAGGACAAGACATGGGCCCATGGAGCCGTGGTAGCTGTAGAGCCAGCAAAGTCAGTAGGGACCAGCAAAGGCTTCTGGGAAAGAGGGGCTTCAGCAGGGACTGCGTGGGTGAGTGCAAGGGGGCAGGGACATGAATGGTGTGACTGCATGGCAGGATGTATCCACGGAAGGCCATATAGGGGGGCAGCCTTGGAAAGGCAACCGGAGGCCACTCCAGGGGAGACCTGGAAAGCCATATGGTGGTTGCCTCCCTGAGGAGAATGTTCCTGAATGCCCCCCCCCCCAGGCCCAAGTCATTTGAACTCCCCCAGGAAAGATTCATCAGCTAACCCTCCTAAGCCCTGTGCAAGCTCTGGTGTTGATGTTCCTTCGCTAAGGTTCTGCAGAACGTCACTCCAGCTATGCAAGCCTCAGTTTTCCCACCTGTAAAACGAGCACAGGATTTAATCTTAGCCTCAATTTCCTCATCTGTAATATGTGGATAAGAAGGGCCTGGCCCATTGTGAGCACCCACTAACTTGCAGTCCTAGTCTTACTTTTATTAATGACTTCCTCCTCATTTATGAGCCCACAGGTGACACTATAGCACCGATGGGTGAGAACTCGGGAAATTGGCAGAACTCAGCTGCAACGCCTGACCTGATGCTTGGCAGCTCTGAGATTTGGACAAGCTATCTGACCTGAGACTCAGTTCACCTACAAGATGGATGAATCACAGCATCAACTTTAGACAAGGCACAGCCTTCAAAGTGACCAGCACACACCAAGGGCTCCACAAATGGCCTCTTCCCTCACCCAGCATGTTCCAAAAGGAGCTGAAGACACTGAAATAGACAAATACCATGGAGACAAGAATGTATCCAGAAAGTACTGGCTTTTCCATTCCCTTCTGCGTATCAGCTGTGGGTCGGGTCAGTCCACACCCCAGAGGGGTCCCCGGTGGTATTCTAGAGTGGTTAACCTTACACCCTGGGCTCGGACAGATTTGTGTTCTAATTCCCTCTAGGAGAAACTGAGCAAATTACCTCCCATCCTGAGGCTCTGATGTCCCTTTCATTTCTTTAGTCCTCATTTTACCTGATATCTTGTTAAATGCCTACTTGGCACCAAGGACCATCCCAGGTACTGGAGGTATAGCAGGAGCAAGACAGACAAAGCCTCGGCCCACTGAATGTATGAGTCAGACAACAAATAAGCAGATGAATAAATACTGAGTGTAATATGATAAATGCTAAGAAAAAATTAGAGCAGAGTAAGGGGATTGAAAAGGAAAGGACGCTGCTCTACATTTGGTGGTCAGGGAGACCTGTTTGCAGGGGTGACTCTTAAGAAAATTAGGGATAATAACAGTACTATCTTCAGGATGTTGTTACAATTTAATCAAGTAACTAGATAAAGCTCTTACCACACTGTCTAGCACATAGTAGGTACTACATGCGTGTGGGTGAGATGGTGGATAGATGTGTAGATGGATGGGTGGATGGATGGATGGACAGGAGGATGGGTGGATGCATGTATGCATGGTATATTAGTCAGAGACTCAATGGAAAACAAATTAAATTCTCAAATGGCTTCACTGATGAATATTAATGAAGGGACTATGCGCAGATGTGTAGGGAGGGTTTGGGGAACCAAAGGGAAATGTTAAGGCACCAGAGACTAGCAAAAGAGTCCAGTGTCCTGGTCATGAAGGGCAGAGGGAGGGAGAACTGTCCCTGAACATGCACCGTGGCCTGACAGGAGCTAGGACTGTAGGCGGGAAACCTCACCACTGCCGAAACAAGGGCCTGGGAGTGAGGAGGAGACAATAATGACCGACTCTCACCCCACTCCACTCCCTGACCTCCTGCTGGCACCTGCCATTGGCCCTGCTCATCAGGAAGCCAGAGAGGCTAAGGGAGCCCAGGTCCTACAATCCACAGAGGTCAGCCTCTCAGGACCAGAGCAGAGCAAAAGGGTAAAGAAAGATCTGGACACAACAGGAAAATGACCAACCCTGATGGGTGGATGAATCAATGAACCAAGGCGTCTGGAAGTGGCTAAATCAGCAGAGAAATCTCAGTGACAAGCAGATGTTCCTTCTCAGGCCACAAGCCTCCTTGTAAATATTATTCTTATTAATCAAGGGAAGTGAGCATAATTGCACATTTAAATAAAACTAAATCCTAAGAACAACATAACGGACGTCGAATTCTCAGTCATGTCGCAGTCCGACGTGGGCTGGCGGCTGATCCGGCAAGCGGTGGGAACCAGGACCCGTCCTTTCTGTGACGCCACGATCTTTAATAAGCGGGGGAAGCCAGAGAGCTGCCAGATGCACTTGGCTCTCAAACCTTCGACAAGGAAGTGATCCATCACTTCCTCTCACATTCCATTGGCCAGAGCTGGTCACATGGCCACCCCTCGCTACAAGTAGTCTGGAAAATGCAATCTCCATTTCTGCTCAGGAAGTTCAATCAGGTTTGGAGAGCAAACAGCCCATCTGTTCTATATTATCTCCGGACTCACAGCTGCCTGATACAAAAAGAGAAATCAGCCTGCTCTGAACTCAGGCGACAAGATTGAGGAGCGTGGATGCAAGCCTGGATTTGGGAGTCGCACAGACCGGGTTGGACCCAGCCAATTGCATGAGACTGAACAGGCCCTCACTCCTCCTGGCCTTCATTTCAGTGTCTTTAAGATGGAGAATGAGCGTGCGTTTGACAGCTGTCTCGCACAGTGCCTGGCACTGAATCTGTGCTCCAAGGTTTGTTGAGTGAGTTTACAAGTGTAGGATGGACGAGGGTGCAGCTCATTACACCAGGAAGGACACAGCAAGGCCCCTCCAGCCATGTGGGCGTTGTCCCATAACCCACTGTCCCCTGGGTCTGGGGACTGCTGGCTAGCAGCGAGTGGCTGATAACAGCTCTGGAGGAAAAGAGGAATTCCTACTGAGGCCGCCTTTTATGATAGAAAAATAAGGATGAGGGCTATTGCCCTGATTTGTGAATTTCTTTATGTGCAACATCTTACATTGGTATAAAACTGACATTGCATTTAGTTATTCATTTCTCAAATGGCCTTTATGGAAAAGAATATGACTGTGTGGTGGCCTGGGAAAGCCAGACTCCATTCACTGCTACGGCTGATGGAGACTCTGCCCTGGCTACAAACTCTGCCAAGGGGATCGTTTTCTGGGGACACCCTGTGCTAGGGTCCCTGTCCCCAGATAGAGGTGTTAGGGGGTAGTCTAGTGGTATCAGGAGGTGATGGTTAAGGGTAAGGACTAGGAAGTCTGAACGTCTGGGTTCTGATACAGACCCCCATTCCCTGGCTGTGTGGTCTTGGATATGTTGCTCAGCCTCTCTGTGCTTCAGTGTCTTCAACAGTAAAATGGAGACAGTTGCAGAACTGACCTCACTACTGCGGAGGGAACTGATCTCTGTGAGTTGGTACACGCGAATGCTTTGGTACCAGATCTAGAAAGTAAGAAGCTCTCAGGAAGTGTGTTTATTTTAAAGGAGGGAAAGCCCTTGCAGTTTAACATTCACTCAACAGGCATGAGTTGAACATACACTAGACGTTGGTCACTGAGGTGAACAAGACAGATGTGGTCTCTGTGTGCACAGTCCGGTCACAGGGACAAACGTGGAGGGGCAATTCCACAGATGCCTCTTTAATTGTGGTTCCAGGGTGATGTCTGGGGTAAGATGTGGCAGGGGTTCCTGTGGGTGCCAGATGACCTCCAGGACCCCCAGACCTGTGATCCAAAGGCTCATTATCAAAGGACCCACAGGGGCACTTCAGGAGGCCATGGCCCGACCCATGGGTGCACACATGACATCAAGGCAGAGACCCCAGGCATCAAGGCAATAGCGTAACAAGCCAGCAGGTGCATGGCCAGGCAGCAGAGGCTGAGTTGGAAAGGCCTGGATGGCAGCTCAGCCCTCACCAGTTCCAAACCACAACCACATCCTCCATTCATAGGGCCCTGCCCCGCAGCAGCCCCTCAGTGGTCTCTGCCTCCACCTCTGTGATGTGGGGGAGCTGTGGGCTTCTAGGACTCAGGAGAGGATACTACAGGCACATCCATGTCCCCCAGATGAGACAGAGCAGGAGGCACAGTGGAGAGGGGCCTCAATGGGGAGTCAAAAACCACAGCTTAAGACCTGACTTTCTTGCTTTTCAACCTTTGAGAAGTAATCTCTTTGTCTAGGCAGACAACAGAAAGAAAAACGCCACCTCCCAGAATGGCTCTGAGGATGAGTGAAAGGCACCATTTGAAGGAACTTTATCAAAGGCGGTAGAGTATGTCATCAAGGAGCAGGACTGGACTCAGGAGTGAGACTTGGGGATGGATTCCAAACCTGGTGCTACTCGTGACCTGCCGTGCGACACTGGGTACATCACCTGATCAGACAGTGGTGGCCTCAGTCTCCCCATCTGTAAAATAGGGATAATGGAAACTGCACTTGAATCTTTGACCTGCTGTGAGGTTTAAAGAAATACTGGATCAAAAACACGTAGCTCAGTGCCTGGCAAGGAACAAGGGCTCCCTAAGTGGTAAGTAATATACAGTCAACTGTCAACAAGTGTTTTTGAACACTTACTACATACTGGTCACCTTTCTAGATACTTGTGATAGACAAAGAAACAGAACAACTCTTATTGAGCTTACAGTTGAATGGGAGAGATAGGTACAGCTAAGATGAAACAAACTATATAATTAGTTAAGTGAGGGCAAGTGACTCTGGGAGAAAACAAGGCAGGCAGAGGGAATAAGGAGTGTTGAGGGTGTTGGAATCTCGGTGGGAGGGCCAAGGAAGGCCTCAGTGAAAAGATAACATCTGCGTAAAGAACTGAAAGCAGCAGGAAATGGGGCAGGGAATTATCTAAGGTAAGAGTGGACCAGGCAGAGGCATGGCTAGTGCAAAGGTCCTGGGGTGCATCTTCAGAGAGGGGGGCTCAGGGAGGTGACTGGGCAGATCAGACAGGGCCTTGTGGCCTTTGTACGGGCTTTGGCCTTTACTCAAAGTGAGATGGGATCCATGGGAGGCTCTTGAGCACAGTACTTACGTGATTTGTCATGGTCTGAAAGAGCACTTTGATGTGAGTACACACTGAAGGGGCACAACGGGACACAGGGACATACTAGGGGGCCGTGGTCCAGACAAGAGGCGATGGTGATGGCTGTTGAGAGGGGTGAATATCTACATTGCCTCACCAAGTTAGCGCATGTGCGGCTCACAGCAGGGGCTTCCTCCCTGTTGTTTCCCCAAGCTCTCAGCCCAAGTCTGTCCTCTCGGACACTTGTCAGCACCCCCTCCAGTGCAGCCAGCCAAGCTGAGATGTGTCAGGGCCTTTAATCTTCCCCAGAGCCCATCTCCCCTTCCCCGTCATCATGGCAGCTGACTTACACCAGCGCCATCCAATCACAACTAAATCACTGAGGCCGAGAGGCCCAGAGTGAACCCTAAATGCCCTCCAGATAACCACAGTGTTGTCCCAGCTGGAAGGAGCCTCAGAGCCCCAAGTCCCCTCGCTCACTGGCTAGTTGCAAAGCCACTGTTAGATGTCAGTCCTGGATTCCAGCTGTGTTCTCCAGCTTCTACTGTAATGGGCCTGCCTCTGAGGAAATGTTTGCCTCCTCCACCAGAAGCACACCTCTCCGCGGTACATGCCAATGTCTTTCCCTTTGCGGACCCGAGGAGTGGTGACACTGGGGTCCGTTATGACCTCTTGATTTGCTCCTTTCCATTGGCTGCCTGGTAGCCACAACTATCTTAGTTCAGATCTGCCGTGCAAGAGGGAGGGGGCATGGAAAAAGCCAGGTGGGATGCAGGGAACCGGGCAAAAGCAGGCACTGGGAGGTAGGAGGGGTTTTGGGTGCTGCCCAGCACCTTTCATGACTTCTCTGGGCTCTCGCTTCCCCAGGGGATCAAGACTCTGCTCCCAACACCCTCCCCAACAGGGTGACATCTCATTGCTGCTCTTCGCTCCCATAATGGGTGAAAATGGTGCCGCTCTAACTTACCTTCTCTTATTACAGATGAAGAGCATCTTTTTACTTGTTTCAGAGACATTGTCTTCTCAACTTGTACTGCTTCTTTATGGTGAGAAATTAATTAGACCTTTTTCTGAGATATGAATTTTAACTGTTTTTCCTTTTTCTTTTTTGTATAGATTTTGCTGTAGTTATTTTTTTTTAGTTGAATTTAATTGGTATTTTCTTTTATTGTTCTTGGATCATTGTTTTACCCCATAATTTATTCATTGGCTCATTCACTAAAAAATATTTATTGTGTCAGGTACCGGGAATATAGGATTAAACAGGACAAACAAGACTCCTTACCTGCGTGGTGAACAGTCAGGGGGATAGAAGACAAGCAAGAAACTGATATGACGATGATATTTTCAGAGAGTGGAAAATGACAAAGGTGACATGAATGGAGGTAAAGTTTGGAAGAGGACCTGTTTTAGATTTTGTTAGTTATTTACTGCTCTGTAACAAATTACCACTTAGTAGCTGAAAGCAGTCACATTTGTTACTCAAGAGTCTGGGCAGGACCCAGCCGGGTGCTCTGCTCAGGGTCTCTCATGAGGTCACCTTGTTCTCATCTGAAGGCTCAACGAGGGAATGGCTGCCTCCAAGTTAATTTAGATTATTGGCAGAACTCAGTTTCTATGGCTGGTTGGCTGAAGGTCCAAGTTTTCTGTTGGCTGTCAGCTGAAGACTGTCCCCAGGTCTTAAGACAGCAAGAAGAATCTTTGCCTCGGAAAAGCTTGGTCCCTCTTTTAGGGGATTTTACCTGATTAGGCCAGACCCACCAGGATACCCTCCCCTTGGTCCATAGTAAACCTAATTGCAAGAGTGGCATCTCATCACCTTTGCCACATTTATAGGTTAGCAGGAAGTCACAGGCTCCACCCTCACTCAAGGTGGGTGATTACACAAAGGAGAGAACACCAGCAGGCAATGTAAGCTGGAGCAGCCACTATGGAAAACACTATGGGAGGTCCTCAGAAAATCTAAAGATAGAACTACCATATTATCCAGCAATTCTACTTCTGGGTATTATCCAAAAGAAACAAAAGCACTAATGTAAAAAGACATCGGCACCCCCATGTCTATTGCAACATTATTTACAACATCCTTGGGAGTAACCTAAGTGTTCATTAATGGGTAAATAGACAGAGAACATGGAATATTATTCAGCCATAAAAAGGAAGGACATTTTGCCATTGGCAACACGGGTGGACCTTGAAGGCATTATGCTACGTAAGTCAGAACAGAGAAAGTCAAATACCATACGATCTCGCTTATCAGTCTAAAACAAACAAATTTGACTCTTTGATACAGAGAACAGATTGGTGGTTGCCATAGGTGGGGAGTGGGCAAAATGGGTGACGGTGTCAAAAGGAACCAGCTTCTAGTTATCAAATAAATAAGTCATGGGGCTCCTATGTCCACCATGGCGACTATAGTAAGGATAATAATACTGTATGGCACACTTGGAAGTTGCTAAGAGAGTAAACCTTAAAAGTTCTCATCTTGAGAAAAGAACTGTAACTCTGTGCGGTGACAGATATTCACGAGAATGATTGTGGTGACCATTTCACAATATATACAAATATCGAATTATTATGTTGTACACCTGAAACTAATAGAATATTATATGTCAGTTATATCTCAATTTTACAAAAAGAGTTACTGGGGCCTCCCTAGGGTCTGTCTGCTGCATAGATTTGCTGAAGAGCTTTCAGAAGAGGCGATAGTTCAGCTAAAATCCGAATAACCACAAAGAGACAACCGTGCAGAGACACAAGGAAGCAGCTCTCCCGGCAGAGGGAACAGCAAGTGCAAAGACCCCGGGGTGGTTATGAGTTTGTGGAAAACTTTAGAAGTTGGGGTGATAGGAGAAACATTGAATAGAGAGGGGTTGGGATGATACCGTGATCAAATGCAGTGCACAGGGCAATGCCATTGAATTAAATTAGGTGAGTGACATCGAGCTAGAACCGTAGGACTAGAAATCAGGAGACCCAGCCTGAAGTAACCTCACTTGCGGGGTTACCCTGGGCTTCCCCGTTTCGTCCTTGGCTTGGTCTGCCCTCCTATGAACTGCAAGGAATCAATCTGATAACCCTGAGGACCATTCTAGTTTGAGCAACCCCAGAGTCTCTGATGGACTGAATGACACCTTCAGCTAATTAGCCAGTGACACCAAATTAATTAAGGCCTGGGAAAGTGATTATGTCTACTTCAGGCTTTCTCACGCTTCTTGGATATCATTGCAGGAGAAAGGAGGGCAGGTAAGAGCAAAGAATGCAAGAACACCCGGGGGATGGGAATGAGGGTTTTCATTCCCTGGAATCCGTGTGCGGTGTTCTGGACCCTGGCTGCAGCAAGGCGGGTCTGCACAAGTCATTAAGCCCCCTGGCCGGGCAGGAGGCTCAGGCAGGGCGCAGCCCTTCTCACTGACAATCCACACGGACTTAGTTTGGCCCCATGAAGCACAGAGATCGGGTTTCTCTGCTGGTCCTTGCTGTGGAAAAGCAGACACGTGGTAGTGCTTGGGAGCTGGGGGCTTGCTGGGGATTTCAGCCGTCATTTTTTCGGTTGGTTCCAAAGGAAACACTGACTTTGAGCTGACCCGATGGAAAGACAGGGTGGGCCCCAATCAAAGTAGGAACCCATTCAGGTTTCTTTGAATCTTTTTCCGGGAGAACAGGCTACATTCCCTGCTCAGACGAGGGCAGAACAGAGGGACGATGGATGTTCTGAGCACTGGGTTCCATTGTGTGGTCACTTCAATGGCACAGAGTTCAAAGCAGAGCTGGAGTGAATGAGAGGTGTTGAGAGCAACCGCTCAGAGTCCAAGTTCAGGAGGGAAAGTTGGGCGTTCCGCTGTCCGGCCAGGGGGCTCACGGACCTGACAGCCCTCTCCTGGCAGGACATGGGAGTTTGGCAATAAACGTCCCAGGGTGGTGACGATTGATATTGTTTTTGGAAATAGCTTTATTGTTTTTGTAAAACTGACACTTTCCAGTTGTGTAAAAAAAAGTGGGGGAAAGGAGAGAAGAAGAGAGAGAGAGAGGGGAGATGAAGAGGAGGAGGATGGGCAGACATTGAAAAGTGCAAGGAAGAAAAGTAAGTCATCCTTTGGTGGCTCTGGACTAGTCCCTCTAGACTGTAAGCTCACTGAAGGTAGGGGGGAGTGTGTTTTCTCTGAGCTATACCCCCAAGATCTCTATTAAGGGGGAAAGGGCTCCTACAGAGAAAAACATAGGGACCTCAGGGGTTCACTTAGGAGGACCATTCCTATCCAATTGGTTGAAAACCATGCCAAACATAAAGAGGGAGGCAGGACCCCACTGTGCCCATATTCCTGCCTCTTCAGGATCTGGTGCTATGTCCCTGAAGGGGACAAGCTCTGACAATTGTGCCGGAGTCTACTTTCTATAGCCTTGGAAGGTGCCAGGGAAGGATGGGACAGGCAGAGTGTGACTTCTGGGATATACAGAAGAAACTTCCAGGAGGAGAGTGGGCAGGGGTGGGTCATGAGGGCCCAGGGCTCTCATTTTCATCCGTGCCCTGGGCAGGCTGGTGTCACTTGTTTTTGGTACATGAAAGGGAAAGTGGCATCTGGATGCCCAAATCGGGGATAATTTTCTCCTCGATGTTTTTGTCTCTGATGATAATCTCCTAATTAGAATCTGAGATGTTCAATTATACAGGGTGAAAGCATCGAATGGCAGAGAACTCCCAGGCATGCTTGATGCTCACAAGAGGCTGAGCGGTTATCCTACCCTGTTCTCAAGGCTGAGAAAACTGAGACTCTGGGAGTGGACAGGTCCTCCTCAAGGTGACACAGTTACTCAGTGGCAGAAATAAGGTAAATACGCAGACCTTCTCGCATCTGGTCAGCCCTATTACTTCCCTGCTTTCATGTCCCCCATCCTCTCCCAGAGCTTTGCCCAGCACCACATGGGAACCATGCACACCTCCAATCCCGCAGTTTCTCATCCTCACACTGCTGCCCATGCTTTTGCTCTCTGGGTAAGTGCCTTTCCCTTTCTGGGAACTTCCAAGTTGCATTTGGAGACTGAGTTCGGTTTTCTTCCAGACGACCTTCCCTGATGTCCCGCAATGAAGAAATGCCTCCCTGCTCCTGCGTGGAATTTGTACCATTTATATTTATTGTTGTAATCTTCTAATGTGTCTCCCCCATGACACTGGGGTGCTTGAAGGCAGTAGCTGTGTCTGCTTGAGCTCTGCTTGCCTAGAGCTTCACACAGATAAATATTTGTTACATGAATGCATGAATTTGAATTTACAAATATTCTTCTCTCTACTGAAATGGCAACCATTATACTAAGCTGCCTCCTTTAGTATCAAGCACCAAAACAGAGACATGCGAGCGTCAATCCTATTACAATGGTGCTCAGCTGAATTTATCAATGGTCTTTGTCCATTCCAGTGCAAAGGGACCTCCCCATTAAATAGGTGGGAAAGGCCCACCCCACTCTCCCTCTTTTCCTTGGGCTGTCACCAGCAGTGTGATAAAGCAGATAGCCCCTCAATTATGTAATTTAAAAATGAAATATTAATTGTAAATATTTCTCCTAATTTTCTGAACCTTGGCTTTCTCATTGCAAGGTGGTTATGATAATAGTACCAAAGTCGTAGGGTTGATAGGAGGAGTCAGTGAGATCATATATTAGAAAACACATAGCGACAGTTCAAAAACGTTCACCATGATTTATTTTGTCTTTATCCTTTTCTGTCTACTCTTTTTTCTTTACTGCCTCTTCTCTCTCCCCCCACCCCCACCCCGATCATCTTATACCTCTTTCTCTTCCTCCTTTTCCTTTCTCTGTTACCTACTTCCTCTCCTCTTCTTCCCCCTTCTTTCTTGACGCTTCCTCTTCCCAGATAAACATCAGAATACATTTTACTCCAGCAGGGCTAAGAACACAAATGCCTTGGAGCCATCTCCCAGAGGCCAGAGCAAGAACATGTTCTGCCCAGGTGAGCAAAGCAAGAAAGTCTGGCCGAGGGATGCTGCTGGCCTGCCTCCCCATGGGAGGTGGGCAGAGGGCTCCTCACTCCATTTCCTGGGCACTGAGGTTGTGGCTTAATCAGTCTCCCCACTGCCCGCATGTGCCTCCCTTTTCTCCATCCATGTAGAAGATAAATAGGTGATGGCCATATTGTCACAGTGTGGGCGGGGCCCGGGGTTTCCTCTCAAGGACGGAAAACAAAGGCATATTGCTTCTAACTTATTTTAGCAGTTTTCAGTAATATAATTTTCAGTTCATTTGGTTATCAAAAACACATTTTTCCCCCTTTCTTCTTACCAAAAAAGGTGAAACAGATCTGGGCCGTGCTGGGGGTGCTAGTGGCTGAGTATTTTGGTGATCTTTTTTTTTTTTTTTTTTTTAAACCCACTAATTTCTCCATGCTGTGGAGAATTTGTCACACCCGCAGGTCTGTTTGATTTCATTAAACAGAATATTTAAGCATAAAAATTGTTTAATCGCCTTGTGTCATTATGAGATGAATTTCATTTTGCATACATTTGCATATTTCATCAGAATTAAGGCTGCTAATATGCAAATGAGGGACAGGTTGCGGCTGAGGTGTTTATTGTAATAGCTGCAGGCTGTTCCACTTGGACAGCTTTCTAGGTGGTGGGGAAGGAGGGGGAGGGAGGACTTGGGGTGTCTCAGAACCCCTTCAAGAAGCCCTTGGGTGTCTGGGGCCTCTGCCTCGGTGGAGCAGTGATGGGTGGGCGTGGCCCGCCTCCCTGCCCTGGGGACTGGCCAATCAGAGCGGGCCGGGTTGGAGAGGCAGGAGGAGGTCCAGCTATCTGCCCCAAAGGCTCCTGGAAGCCAGGGGTAGGTGGGAGACTTGGGTGAGCTTGGGGCCTCGCTGTTGGCCCAGGTGCCCCCTCAGAATGGACAGATGACGTTCTGGAGGCCTCCACAGCCTTCTCCCCTCATCTGTAAAGCTCCTTCTTCCTTGTCTGTTTTTTTCTTTCCCTTTGTTTTCTCCGTGGCTCTGTTTCAAGCCCTATTGAATTTTCTTCCTATCCTTTATTTCTTCCTCTTTGTTTTTCCTTTGCACGCTTCCTCCTGTGCGCTCCCTTCCACCCCGAATGGGTTGGCATTCTTGTCTATTGTCTTTTTTTTTTTTTAATTCCTCTGCTTCCTGCCCCCTTTGTTCTGCTTCCCACCCTGACTTGCTGGCTCCCTTCCTCTCCTTAGCTCCTGCCTCACTTTCTTCTTCCTCCTTCCTTCATTCCGCCCCCTGCCCCCCACCACACCAGCCTGGAGGGCGTCCGCAGCAGCCCGGAATGACTTGAGGTCGGGGCAGAATTAAGCCAGCCCCCACTTGCACAGCCACCTCACTCTCCATCTGAAATCCTTGATGAATCCTTGCCTTCATTTGAAGGTCAGAGATTAGATACATATCATTTTCTTCTCCAGGGCCTGCACTGATGGTTCCCAGGAGAACAGACTTCAGTTAACCCGCTTCTCCCCACCCCCACCTCCTTTCCAGGCACAGACAAGAGGAGAGGAGAACTCCGTGCTTGGTAGTAAGCAGGTTGCCAGACCAGGAAGGGGTTTGGTAGTCCCCACTTTCAAAAGAAAGTAGCTCGGATGCTCCCCCCCCACCCCCCCGTTCTGTGCAGCCCAGCTGGTGACAGGTCACACCACTCCGGGAAAGATGCATGAGGGTGATTTGGAAAAGGGCCATTCGTGCCCAGCAAACATGAAAGACAGTTTGAGCCAGGCATTGGTCTGTTAAAATCAAATTTCCAGGCCTCAGTTTCCCCATCTATCTCTTGGGATTCTTCCCTAACAGTTGCAGGTAGGAGATGATTTAAAAGGGCAGAATATGTTCATTAAGTCAACCACTCTTTACTGAGCATCTACTATGTGTCAGGCCCTGGGTGAGCACAGAGACAGCTGTGAAAAAGAGAAAGCCCCACCCGCCGGCAGCAGACCCTCGGATGGGGATGCAGACGACAGGAGGGAAAGAAGCCAGACCCCAGCAGGCAGTCATAAATGCTGAAAATGGGGACATGGGCAGTGACTAGATCCATCACACCTCTTTCTACTGCTCTCTTAGGCAGGTGCTGGTGGCTTTCATTTGGGCCTATTTTCTGGGTCACAACCCCTGCTGCCCGCCTAGCTCCCCCTGAACCCCCCTACCCACCCCACCCCCCGCCAGTGGCCCCTGACTTCCAGGCTATCCAGAGGGAGGGCCCTGAAGAGAATCGCTGTTGTTGATTTTTTTTTTTCCCTCAGACCCTTTGAGCATCTCCCCGAGCTGGTAGAGCAGCATCTGCCAGGCAACACCCCCCCCCCCCCACCGCACCAGATTAGCTGCTCAAGCCTGCGTTTTAGAGCCTGAGCAATTAAAGCAGAATTAATTGGCTACTAGGCAATCACCTTCCAATCTGAGCAGGGAGTGAGCAGGGCGGTGTGTTTTGCTGAGTTGACAAACTGAACACAATGCTCATCGACCAGGGGCATTGGGGTGGGGGTGGCTGGGCGAGCTGATGGGATTTAGAAGCATCCTCTGCTCCCTTCCCACCCCCGCCTCCTGCAAAAGCCAGCCTGGGCATCTAAGCCTCCTTGTGGGGAATCCAGCCTCACTGGTGTGGAACTTGCTGGAATAGAACTTTGCCTTTGAAACTTTGAAACGCCCGACCCAGGGATGTTTTGAAATTTGACTTAATTTTTAATATCTTTATTCTCTTCCCAATAGAAAAAGCAATACATTTCCTATTGATTTTTAAAAATCAAATTTTGCAAATATGTATGGCTTAGAAAGCCCTATAAAATGATACGTCTGCATATATATTAGCATTTGATAAGGGGGAGATCTGTAGGAATATACAATAAACTGTCAGCAACAGTTAGTCCAGGCCTGGGGGGGGGGGGTGAAGGGAAAAATTAAAGGAAGTTTGTTTACGTGCAACACATTTAAAGGAAAGTTGAATGGGCACCAAGTTGGCTCATGTGGCTTGTTGTTATTGTGGGTCATGTTGTTTTGCTTTTAATATTATGAAAATCAAGCATGTTCATGGTGAAGGGAAAAAATATAGAAATATTGAAAAGACTCCTGAACTCCAGCATCCCATACCCACTCAGGAGTAATGATCCAGAAATGGAATATTCTGGTGGGGACGGGTGTGGCTCCTGGGCTAGAATCCAGGCTCCTCTGCCTGTTGACTGTGTGGCCTTATCCAAGTCACTTGCCCACTCTGGGCCTCAGTTTTTTTATCTGTAAAATGGAGAGTAGACATAATACCGACTGAAAGAATCGCACGTAAAGAACTTCCCATACTTCTTGGCCCATGGTAAGTGCTTAACGAAGTGGAGCCATTAATGTTGGTTACTGCCGACCCTTTCTGGCAAGGTGCCAGGCACACGATCTTTAGGGGAACTTGACTTGCCAAATTAAAACTCCCTAGAATGCAGGAATCACCAACATTTCCCTCCCTCCTCGGTTGTGCCCAAATAAGACAACAAAAATAAGATACCTAATCTCCTAGTGTCTCGGGAGATTCTCAGAAAGAGTTGTTCAAAGATAGTGCAAAGCCCAGGACAGAGAGGAGGTGGTGGCAGAGGAGGAAGCACTACAATGGAATGATAACAAGGTTGAGATGATATTCGAAGCCCAGTGGCTTTGCTACTTCCCACCTCATGAACTTGGGCCCATCCCTTTCTCTCCTAGTCCTCAGTTTCCCTACCTGGGACATAAGGCAAGAACAAATAGCTTATCTAACACTCATTAACTGATGGAAACATATTGTAAATTAACATCATTTTTTTTTCTCTTCATGAACTTGCATATCCAGTAGTCAGGGCCCCAGGGGGTCAAGGAGAGGTAGCTGAGGTAGGAATGTCACATGGCTAGGTTTGAGTGCCTGAAGGTGACAAACAGGGGCCCGGAGAGTTCTGGCCAGAGCTGTGCTGGAGAGCATCGGAGCTGGTGGCTGGGTCTAAAGTCAGCTGCCGGGAAGTCCTGGGCCTGAAGGTAAGTGTTTGTGTTAAGAAGCCGGGCGGGGGCCGGGAGGGGGGCCGCCCTGATTACACCGAGGAGGCCGCGAAACCTGAGCGCGTTCCGCCTGCAGTCAGACGTCAGACGTCAGACGGGGGTCACCAAAGCCAGACTAAATAGTCTGGCGGGCTGGGCTCTGGGCTGTCTGGAAAATGATCCCAGGATGGAAGGAACAAGTCAGGGAGGGGGGCGGGAGGGGGGACACAGTCAACAACACAGAGCCCTGTCTCAGCGGCCACCCTAAGGCCGCCTCCCCAAGATGGAGCCTAACCATGAAAGAGACAGTTTTTTATTTTTCATTTCAGTTTCCGCTTCTTAATGAGAGAGGGAGGAGGAGGGAGGCTGAGCGGCAGCCCGAGGCCCTCGTCTGCACGCCTGCATGAGGCTCCTGGCTGCGCCCTTTGCTCTGCTCTTCAGGCGTGGAGCCAAGTCCTCGCACCTGAAAGGGTACCACGGCCTCTGTGTGGCCTTGGGTCAGCTGATTAGCGTCTCTGTGTCCTACCAGTCAGGGACCAGCCTATGTGCCTATGTTGATTGAGGCTGGGGCCACACAAGCACACATGTGCCTTTGTGTGGGTGAACAAGAGGTGCCACTGCAGTCGGAAGCTGTCCTCAGAATTCAGATTGGCAACCTGAGTACCTGGACCAGGTGCCCTTGGGCAGTGAACGGCCTGCAAATATGCACACGGCAGTCCTGGGAGCAGCAGGAAATGAGTGGGCCCGGCTCATTACTGTCTGGGCCAGTCACATCGTCAATGCTGTGAACCTAACGCCAACATGAGAAGATGGGCACTCTTCCCCTTCCTGAAGATGAGGAACGGGGAGCTCAGGGAGATCAAGCAGCTTGCCCAAGGTCGCATAGCTACTAAAAGACAGCACCGGGATTTGAGCACAGGTCTAATCCTAAAACCCTTTCCACAGCCCCTCATAGACTTATTAAGGAACGTTAATATTTCTTTCTAGTGTATTAGGCTTCCGTCTAAATACCGCTTTTTTATGTTTACAATGACAATATTCCCAAGAGCCAAAAGGTGGAAGCAACCCAATCGTCCACCAATGGATGAGTGGATAAACAAAGTATGGTCTGTCCATACAATAAAATATTATTCAGCCTTAAAGAGCAAGAAGCTTTTGACACATGCTTCAACATGGATGAAACGCGAAGACTTGATGCTAAGGGAAATAAGCCAGACACAAAAGGACAAATGTTGTATGATTCCTCCTATACGAGGTACTGTACTCAGAGTAAGCAAATCCCTAGGGACAAAATGTGAAGTGATGGTGGCCTGGGGCAGAGGGGCGGGGGTGGGAGTTCGTGTCTAACGGGGACAGAGTTTCAGTGTGGGGTGATGAAGAAGTTCTAGGGACGGATGGAGGGGATGGTGGCACTACGGAGTAACTGTATTGAATGCGACTGAACTGCACACTTAAAAATGGTTAAAACGGTCAATTTTATGGTATGGACATTTTCCCACAATGAAAAAGAATCACTTTCTTTGGGAGATGTTTGTGACTGAACCCCCACCAGACAGGACTGTTCCCACAGAGCCCTCTGTTTCCCTTTCCCCGTCCTTTGTACCCCACGAACATGTCTTTCATTATCACTGGGCTCACTAGAAACGACAGCGGCCTTGCCAGCCCCCATCACCCCAGTGCCCCCGGGGTCAGCCCAGCGCCTGGACCCGACAGGCACCAGGAAGTAATTCTGAATGAACCACACCAACTGCACATAAACAATAACTCTGGCTATTTAAAAGTATCCGACTGGAAAAGAGAATTTTCACCGAGGCATAGGAGAAATCTGGCTCACCTGGCCATACTGGAAAAGTCCACGTTTGAGGACCCTGTGATGCTCCTCTGCAGGGTGAAGCACAAACCCCCCAGGTTTCTTCTGGAAGTCTGGGAGTAGCCCCTCCGCGTCTCCTCCGGGCCTGAGTGCCTGTATAGCGTGAGCGCTGTGACCAGGACATGGGGACCGGCTGTGTTCCCAGGCAGGCTCAACACCGCACACAGGCACATCGTTCTGCAGTGCCTGTCAGGACTCAGGGTCCTGGCTCCACTTCTTGGCTCTCAGTGAGCCACGCAGATGCTCAGAAAAGCCAGAGGTGGCCCAGTCATTCCGATGCCTGGGTGGCTTCCAACACTGGCCTTCAGCTTTCATTCCTTCCAGACCTTGTAGCCCGTGGCTCTGCTCCAAGTGGTTTGGGACCGTCCTGCAGAGCACTGACAGGTTCTGAGGGATGGGAGATCATGAGCCCATTTCAGAGTTGGTGAAACTGAGGTCAGAGCAGGGGAAGCAAGACCCTCCATGTGACTCCTCTTTCAGGCCCTCTTCTCAAGCTGGAGAACAGTCATTCATTTTTCAAATATTTCTGAGCCCTAGAGTTATAATGGGGGAACGGGTGTCCCAGGAGGGTGGCCTGCCTTTATCTGATCACACACAGTCCAGGGGTGGAGACATGTGGCAGCAAAATCTGCCAAGGGCATTAACCTGGGAACCGGGATGAGGGTGTGGAAGAGGAAAGGGACCCCGGAATGCTGATGGAAAAGGAATGCTAGATCCAGTCTGCAGAGGTCCTACAAGGTTTCCCTGAGCTTCCTCAAATTGAGGCTTCTGATAACCCAGTTGAAATCTGATCATGGGGAGGGGGCAGCGAATTTTCCAGACAGGGGGCACACTATGCAGGAAGTCTGGTATGGTGGACCAGGCAAGGGAATTGCAAATCACAGAAAGAAGGTCAATGTGGCCTGTGTCATGGAGAGCCACAGAAAGGGCACGCAGAGGAGAGTGCTGCTAGGGAGGGCCAGCCATTTCCACACACCCCACCCCCACCCCGGGGGGAAGGACTCTGGCCTCTCTAGTCCTTCCCTGGGGGCCAGAGGAGGCACAGGAGGGACTTGCCAGGGGTGAGAAGTGATTGAGTGTGTTTGGGAAAGATCACACTTATTGCTGAGTGTGTAATGGATTGAGGGGGGCTGGAAAGCGGAAGGGAGGTGTGTTAAAGGCTCCTGCCAGCATCCAGGGAGGCAGCGGGGGATGGGGAGAAGATAATGAAATCAAAAGGGATTTAGGCAGGAAAATCTCCAGGACTTTGTGGTGACGGGGAGGGAGCAGGAGGTAAGGGAGAGAACGGGTGCAGGGAAACCAGACTACTGTGATGGGGACTCTGGGAGAGGAAGCCCAGGTGAAGAGGGAGAGATGAACAATTGCAATCAGGAAAAACAGACCTGTTAATTTGCAGATGGGGAAACTGAGGTGCTTAAAAGCAACATGCCTGTTCCAAGATAATGCAGTGAGGCCATGGTCAAGCCACGACCAGGATTCAGGTCCCATGTGGTTGATGATAAGACATCAGCTATAATCCATCCAGAGCAGAAAACTTCATTTGTTCATTCATTCATTCAACGGGCACTTTTTCATCCTATAGAAATGGACAAAGAGATTAATATATCCCAGTTCCAGCCCTCAGGGAGGTCTTGGTAGGGGAGACAGACACACAGACTGGCCATAACCCTGGATAGGTAAAGATCAATGGAGGATTCACCATGGCTGCAGGAAGCAAAGAAACAAGCATTAATTCTGTTTGGGGTTTCTTAAGAGCCTTCAAGAAGGAGATGCTTTTTGAGTTGAATCCCTAAGCATGTGTTTGCACAAAGCAAAGAAGGAAAGTCAGGCATCAGAAACAACACGTGCAAAGGCCCAGGTGCATTAAAGTGCATTGGCATATTCAGGAATTGAGAAAGCCTTAGCTGGTTTGAATGCAGAGTACCTGCAGGAAGCAGAGCTGGCCCAGGGGCTTTGGTGGGTAACTCTCAGGTCTCAGACAAATCTTCCTCAAAGCCCACTGCTTGGAGTACCAGGGCCAGCCCCTCAGGTGATGTTTTTTGTCATTGTTGTCAACTGGAAGCCTTCTTTTGCACGGTGAAAAATTCACCTCCTCCAGTATACAAAATGACATGACACTTATTAGCTTTTCCCCTGTGCTATTATTACAAGAAGCAGCTTAGGATCATGGGTAATCCCTGGGCTTCAGAGCAAGCCTCTCTGGGTACCGACCTCAGCTCTGCATGACATTGGGCAAATCACACTTTCTTGGTTTTCTTGTCTCTAAAATGGGGATGAAACTAAGATTGGGAGGCCTAACAGGCACAGTACTTACAAAAATACCTGATACTCATTAAATATTAGCTATGCTTATTGATTTCACAACAACCCTATGGGAAACATGTCATTATTATCATCTCTATTTTAAAGAAGATACAGTTGAGATTTTAAAAAGAATGTAATGACCAACGATTCACAGATGGAAGTTGGTTGAGCTGGGATTTGAACCTAGGTCCTGAGCTCCAAACTGCCTGCTGCACCACATCTGAGTTCAACCTGAAAGTCAAGGCTAAATGCAAGTGACTCTGGGCCAGGGAATCCAGTCTGAAGCTGAAAAGGGACATAACGAGTCTCCATCAGGCAGGGCTGGCTTTGGCAGGCACACCCAGGGAAGCCAGGCCTGGCCTCTGTGCCGCCACAATGGCTTTTCCAGAACTGGGTACAGCCAGGGCAGAAATGCAAGCTGTGGAGACAGACAACTGCAAGTTCAGATCCTAGCTCTGACCACTTCCTGGCTGAGTGACCTTGGACAAGGCATTCACATCTCCAGGCCCCAGTTTGCCCGTCTGTGAATTGAGCCCACTGGTGAGCTCAAGCCTAAGGAAATTTTCAGCACCAAAGTAAGAATCTGTAAGGCTAGGTCAGAAAAAGTAAATGACGTCTGTCCGAGACCTGTTTGCTGTGCTCTGTGGCCATCTAGCCTCTCTGAGACTCAGTTTACTCACTCATAAACAGCGGAGGGCCTTGCCCCCCCTTCTCAAAGGTCCTGCATATGCAAAGGATGTGGATTTGGAGCCTGGAAGCCTTTAGGTGAATTCCCAGACCTGCCCTGCCCAGCAGTGCCTCTGGACAAGTCTGAGTTTTAGTCCTCCTGTGTACTATGGGCACAGTAATTCCAGTTTTGGAGAACTTGTCTGAAGAATTCGAGGTAACACACATGTAGCATCTGGCACATGGTAGGCATGTATTGAATAGGAAATAATGAGCATCTGGGGCATCTCCTTTGGGCCAGGCACTGTGCTGGCATCATGTGTTGATTCATATAAAACACATGAAGGTGCTTTATAAACTGTCAGGTCCTGTGCACATATATACAACCCTGGCAGAGGGTCATCAATGCCCCCAGGGCCTCCTTAGGAGCAGAGACCCCGTACATGGAGATCTCAGTCACCACGTGATGGTGGGGGGCACACCCCCACCCTAAAACTTCCCTCTGTTAGAATTTGAGACACTCACAACGCAGCAAGGGAATCGGCCGCCCAGAAGAGCAGAGATGAAGCGCCTGTTGGGTTCTTTTCAAGTTCCAAAGGCACGTAATGACGGCCTTTTCCTCCACTCATAAACCACATATGGATTTAATAGCCCCAGCATCAAACCCGACCAGGCTGGGCTTATTCACCAGAAACAATGAGACGTGAAGAATGCAGGGCCAGGAGAGGCAGAGACTTTAACAAGCTCCTAGGTGGGATTTTTCTTCCCCTCCCTTTTCACTTTATTGAATCTGGTTCTTGCTGATTTGGTTATAGCCTGTGATTTCAGTTTATGATTCAATAACCCATTTGAAAGCTTGTAAATAGCACAGTTCTGCTATCTGCTCTTTCCTCCCCAAGGGGGTTGCCACTGAGGAAAGGCGGGGAGCTCGCTTGCTCTTGCAGAAGGTCAGCCTTGGGGGTGCTCTGAGGATTGGGATGCTGAGCAAAGTAGATCTGGAGTGGGGTCTTGACCATTGCAGAAGATGAACCCTACCTCAACTGTCAACTGGACAATGGGCCCACCGATCCAAATGAGGACTTCTTCAGTCTAGACACAACCATGTCTGGGCACCCCTGATTCTCACCCCCACCCCAAGCCAGGGCTGAGGACATCACTGGCACAAGCCTTGGTTCACCCCTCAGGAACCCACAAGAGTGATCACAGAGGCTCTAGGTCACTGATTCTATGAGTCCTAGCAGCCAAATTTCTCAAGAGGGTCACCTCCGCTGCCTTTGTCACTCTCTCACCTCCCCCAAGCTCCAGACCAATGCTAACTGGCTACCAGCTGGTCTCAAAAGAAGGATGAGAGACACATGGAACAGAATGCCACCTCCAGACAAGCTCAACCTAGAGCAGAGCCCCCACTGACCAGCAGGTGCAAGAGTGAGCCTCGGCAAGTAACGATCAAGAAGTTATCGTTGATGTGACTAACTGAATTGGGATGGTTTGTTTTGCGGCAATAACTACCTGATACGTTTTCTGCTGGGTGCTTTTCAATTTCGTTAACCCGGTGACTGAATGAAGAGATGTAGTTCTTTATCTTGTTGGGTCCGTGAGTTGGGCAAGTCTTAATGGTGGGATCCGGTGCTTCTGCGTTTCTGTGGCTTAAATTCCTGGTGCAGAAGTTGGGTATGATTCTCTCTGGGGGAGTAGCATGGTCTATGCGGGAAGACCCATGCTGATCTTGACCCCACCCTGGCTTTCCCTTTGGCCTTGGCGAGAGCAACTTGGCACCAGGCAGCCAAATGTGAGAGGAATGGAAGCTGTGTTGTGAACAGCTGAACTGTAACACACCTTCGTGACTTCCCTGCCTACAGGGAAAAGCCCAAGTGCCATGGAAGGACCTCCAGGCTCTGGCTTTACCTCATTTCTTCATTTTCTGAGCGCTCCTGGGGGCTGGGAATAGACTTGATGGGGTGCTTCTATATATGTCATCACAGTCTGAAGTGCTTGTCCCACTTCCCAGATACTCACACTAGATGGCCATTTCTTCATTGCCTAGTGTTTGGTCAGGCTCTGTGCCAAGGAGAGGAGATGCTGAAGTAAGTGGCACTGTTGTCCCTGAAGAGCCTCCCAGTCTGATGGCTGACGCAGCCATGAAGGCAAGCTTCTGGAAGCCATTGATCTAAAGCCTGTAGTTAATGACACTTGAGAGTGAGAAGCCCTTACGGCATCATCTTGGTGCCAGCTCCAGTCGATTGCTCATGGCTTCCTGGAGGCTCCAGGGCTCAGAAAGGAAGGATGCTATCTATGATTGATTAGCAATGTCTGCCATGGGCATGGCTTGGAGAGTTCTGGCCTGTGTGCCAATTAGCTGCCACCCCTGCTTGAGCAAATGCCACTCTCACGAGTTTTGGCAGCCGACCGAGTCAGCAAGGTTGGAGAGAGCCATAAACAGGGTGTCTCCAACCTCCATCTGAGTACAGGCTATATGCTTTGGAAGAAGGAGGAATTCCTGCTCTCGGAGAATCTAGAAGGCTCCCCAGGGGCTCTGACAAGTGAGTTGAACTTGAAGGAGAAGTGAGACTTCTACATCTGCATGTGGATCCCATTGGCATATATTGAGCACCTACTGTATTCCTTATACTTTCCTGTTGAAGAAGATAGTAAGGAGGGCCTTCCAGGCAGCCAGATCTGTCAAAGCCAAGGTATAAGGGACAACTTGCATTCAGCATAGTGAGGGTGACCAGAGAAAGGAGTGTGAGGAGAAGAGAGCTGGGCAGGGATGCTCAGGAAGGTTCTGGAGGTCACAGTTTGGCTCTAATGGCATAGGAGCAAGGAGGGAACCTTTCGCTGGAGCACAATTTCTCTGGCTCCTTGCAGAGGGGCACCAGCAAGAGGGTGGCTGCCAGGCTGAGGAATCTTCTCCCTGAGTGTTTCGGGCCAGGAGAACCAAGCTCCTGCAGCGTGAGGACAGGATGCGCTGCTATTTTAAGCCACCTGCCAACAGCCTGCCTGCCTCCCCCGCTGCTGTCTTGATATGCAGCTCCTGACAGCGAGCCTGGTGTTGCCCCAGCAGACAGCGCTGGGCAGCTGGAGGCAGACGCACACCCAGGCAGGCGATAGTTGTGGGGACCCCATGTGCCCAGCCTCGTTGACCCAGCAGCCTCCAGGTGGGGGCAGAGGAAGCCCACCATCCTGCCCAGCTCAGACGCCAGGCAGGCAGACCTGGGTGCTAGTCTCAGGTCTCATCTATCCTCGCAGGGTGACTGTGACAAGGTTCTTCTCTTGTCACAGCCTCAGTTCCTCATCTGTGAAATGGGTATAATGATGAAGTAAAGGCATCCACGTCACAGGGTGGTTGGGGAGCTCTTCATGAGATCGTATGTGGCAGCCACCTAGCACAGTGCCTGACACAGAGCAAGCACCCGAGGGAAGTGGGAGCACCTACGCTGATCCTCCTCATCCCCCTGCCCCCCTCCCGACCACCTGACATTATATTAGTTATCTGTTGGACCAGGATGGCAGAGGTTTTGGGTCCCTAGCATCTTCTTACAGTGTCTGACACATAGCAGGTGCTCAGTAAGTAGATAGTGAACAAAAGGAATGGTCCTTGTTCAACAGCCCCACTTCTCTAAGCTTCATTTTCTCATCTGTAAAGCACTTGTTTAAACAGATGAAGTTCATTCATTCATTCATTCATTCACCCAGAGCCACTGAGCTTCTACTATGACCGAGCACTGTGTGAGGCTCTATGAGTTCAATGTTCTGCAGACATGGATAGCCCCTGCTGGAGCATGACTGGACCTGTTTTCATCTGATGGAGGACTGAATTTCTAATTCTGAAAGTGGACCAAGTCGTAGATTATTTGACCTCAAAATAGGTGGAGTTTTGCCTAGTGTCATCGTCATTCATAAAACAAGAGCCAGTTTTATCGCTGTGGCCTGCCATCATCAGACCTATTAGAGAGGAAGGGGGACGGGGGGCATAGGACTTTGTAATGATCACCAGTCCAAACTGGGTGAAGGCTGCTTTTGACAGTGGAAAGTTAGGTGTTGTCCCAGTACCTGTAGTTTCCAGAGAAACCTGGGTGAACCTGGCCTGTTTGAAGAAGGTCAGCAATTCTACCAGCAGCTTCCAGGGGGCTTCACCCATTGGCAGGGACCTGAGTGTGTCCTGAAAACTCAGGTTGACCCAGAGAGAAAGAGGTGGGGTGTAGCCCTGCACACAGGGCAGAGCCAAGTGGGGTGGCTCTTCTCAAAGGTACCCAGACCCCTCTGAAACTGCTTGGCCCTCACTCAAGTACCACCCTGACCCTATCCAATTATAGTTCTCAAATCCAACTGCATTCTGACATTTCAAATATAGCATCTGCATCCAGAATTCAAACTTATATATGATAATCCATTTTCACCAATAGTGGATCAGAGCCTCTCTGCAGCCAGCCTGGGTTCAAATCCTGGCTCTGCCCTTACCAGCTGTGTGACATCAGGCAAATTAGCTAACCTCTCTGTGCCTATTTCTTCATCTGTAAAACAGATCATAAGAGCATCCACCTTAATGGGTTATTAGGAAGAGAAAATGTGTTGATACATCTAAAGCTCTCAGAGTAGTATTTGGTGCTGTAGACATTGCTTGAGGAATTGCCATTCTGATTATGATTATCATTTGCTAATAGACTTCTGGCATCGTTTAATAAAGAGCCCAGTCAGGAGACCAAAGGGTATATGTCTTTTTGCAAAAAAAAAAAAAAAAAAAAAAAGGTATTTATTGGTTCCTAAAAGGGACTGTTCAGGTAATTCTTTTTTGGAACTTAACTCTTCACTCCCCTATAGCAGAGTTAGACACCCACACCTGGCCATGGACTCATGCTGGGCAGTACTTACTACCCTTGCCCCAGGACTTGCCCACGCTATCTGCTTTAGCCAATGGGCTGTTAACAGACGTGATGCAGGCAGAGCCTGGAATGAGCTTCACCTCTGCCATTAGGAAGCCTCCCCTTCCAGCCTTGGCCCCAGAACAAGACACGTGGAGCAGATCCAACCCAGACCCATAGGCTGCAGCCAAGCTCAGCTGAGCACAACTAAAATCAGTGCAAGACTGACCGCCCCCCACCCGCCCCTCCTCAGACCCCTGAGTAAGCAAAATAAATGTGTGTTATTGACAGTGACTGAAATGTGAAAGGCATTTGTTACACAGCGGTATCATGGTAATAGTTAACTGCTCTACCTGCCAAAGCACTGCCATCAAGAGGTTCTCGTGACGATTAAAAGAGTTAATGCATGCAAAGGGTTTAGCACAATGGTGGACACACAGTAAGCCTTCAGCTAACCTTGACTGATTTTTATCATCGTCACCACCATCATCATCATAATAACCTCTCCCCACAGCCGCAGCCAATGTTCTCCTTTCCTAACTTGAGGTCAAGTGCCCTCCAAGGGCCCAGCACATACCCCCGCCCACTCCCCAATCTGCCTCTCCTTGATGTTCTGAAGAAATAAGAAAGAAGTGTTAAATTTGTTCTTGGCTACTTTTCCTTGCAACTCCCAGAGGCCCTGCTTACAAACTGAATCAGTTATCAGCTAGTTAGGCTGGCGGTCCCCGGAGGTGCCGCTTGAATACAGATAGGGACCCATGCATTATTCAGTGCGAAGACGGGGAGAAATGAGCAATGCGTCCAAAGCCAGAACAGCAGTGGCAGTAAGGGAATAATTAGCGAGCTGTCACTTGTCCCTGTCACTGTTTCCTCCCTTAACACATGAGGGAAAATAAAAAAATACATTTTTTTTTTAAAGGAAGAAGAAAAAAAAGGCAGGGAAGATCATCTTGCTTCTCAAGACAGCTGGTAGGTTAAAATGTGACATGAAAAAAGCTTGAAGCAAAGGCTCTGGTTCAGCTCACAAAAGCCATGGCCTGAGGACCCCCCCCCCCCCAATATTTTATCAAACTCCCCTTTCTGCTTGATGATTCATGGGCACTGCCCAGCTTTTCATTCAGATGTTCTGCACGTTTCCATAGCACTGGGAATTAATTTCTCCCCTCTAAAGAGGAGGTGGGGGTACTTGGAGGGGGTGGGGGAGGAGGCACGAGGGGCAGAGCCACCCTGGCCTGCAAAGGTTTGAGGTGACCTTCCAGGAGGAAACGGGAATGAGGTTGACAAACGCTGCTGTGCTTGGCTCCTTGGGGGACTGAGCAATTTGATTATTCATGAGTTTACGCACACAGAAAAAAATAATTTTGTTGCGTGACTCCTCATCGTTTCTTGTGGAAGCTATTTTTATTTATCTATTAATGTCTTGTTAGGATTTTGTGTGTGTGTGGTGCTTGCTGGTTGCCACTTGGGTTGTTGAGCCAGACGTGTGAGGGTCTGAGAGGTGCTGGCAGCAAGGCCAGTTTTCTCAAAGACGTCCCCTCCCCTTCCTTTCCCTTTGGAAAAATAGGAAAAATGGTCATGGAGCGGGCAAGGGTTCAGAATTCTTGCTTGTTTGCTTCTTGCCTCTACTTTCCACTAGAAATGAGCAGGTCACTTGGGGTAGAATGGTTGCTTTCCACATTTCTGGCTGCTGAGAAACTCGACTTGATGGAATGGGGGAATGCTTTGTATAAGAAGAGTCTGAAAGAGGTCACAGGAGGAAGCAGGGCTTAAAAAGGGGTGTCAGGCTCAAAGACACTGAGGGACTCTCCAAATCAGGGACCAGTGGAAGTCAGGGTTGTCCACGTATACCTCCCAACTGGTAAACATCTCACCCTTCTTCATAAAAATCTCTTGGCTTGCTTACTGCATAATAAGGGCCCCTTTAAGGATGAAGATTTTGTCCTGAAAGCCAGAGGAAATTAAATTATTTCATGAAGCCACCAGTCCAGACTTACCAAGTCCGTGGCATACTTACTACCACTGCTGTGTCCAGTGCCCAGGGCAGACATTGCGAATCAATCTCAAAACACTTGACCCAGGTCGGCCATCTAAATATCCCATGTAGCTACAAGCATGCAATCAGGGTTGCCCCAGGAACTGGAACAATGAGGACTCTTACTGACCCTCCTGGATATTGGGGAGGGGTGGATCCTCAAGGGAAAAAGGCAGAATGTGAAAACTTACTGAGTCAAACCTAGCTCTCAAAGATGAGGAATTCTGGATAAGAGAAATGAGAATGTAGAGCCCAGTGGGACGCCTTGTAGCTGTGCAATCTCAAGTTTCTTGTGGCTGGGCCCTCAGTTTTGACATCTGGTAAATGAGTATAATCACGTTAACTCACTGAGCAGGATCCTACAAGATGTAGCACACCGAATACAGGACTCCATGCCCTGCGAGCTTCTTCAACTCACCCAGTCCCGTCAGACTCCACACCTCCTTTACACGTTGTTTCTTCTGCCTGGAATATCTCTTCTGCCCTGGCTAACACCTCTCCAGGCTGAACGCCACCTCTACCTTGAAGCCTTCAGAAGTTAACCTTCTCAAATCTCTGCAGGATAAATTACTCCTCTCTGCACACACACGTGCACGCATGTGCAGACTTTAAAAGTCAACAATGAGGATGCCTTTACTCCCCATACTCTCCCTCCTCCACAGCTGTCTCCATCCCCCTACACAGGTGTCCCCTAAAGGGGCACACATGCCTCAATGTCATACCCCGCCCCCTGCCATCTTAACTTTGCTCTTCACCCACTGAGTTCAACGAAGGAAAGAATTCTCCTTAAGTATGATGACAGGCTGCTCAAGGCTTTAACAGGTGGCCGAAACCAATGCCCTGGTCAGAAGGGCGCACCTGCAGGGCTAGGGAACCGGGGCGGAGAAAGGCAGCGCGAGCAGGAGCAGGTGTGAAGAGGGAAGCAGCGAGTGAGCCGGCAGCGGGGAGGGCAAGGGCTTGGCTCTAACTGGCAGAGCCTTGGCACAGGGGACCCAGCAGCCAGCCGGGAAGCCCCGCCCTCCCAATGAAACCTGGGAGGGCTCAAGATGACCAGGGACAGGCACAGAAGTGGCCAGTTCTCCTACGGGCTATTGGTCCCAGGGGACCAGCGCATCTCCTATTCAATTGGCACGTACCAAGAGTATCCCGGGTGCCAGCCCAGAGTGTGGGAGGAATTCACGGGGCCCTATGACTCACTTGCTCCTTTTAAAAAATTTTAATAGACTTCTTTTTATTGAGGTGTAACTTATAGTGAAGGGCACCAATATGAAGTGAACGACTCGGTTAAGTTTTATACGGGCATACCCACCACACAGGTCAAGAGGTAGCCCCTTTCCAGCCCCCCACCCCCCCCGCAATTCCCCTGTGTCCCTTCCTGTTAATAACCGTTCTGATAGAACCGCTGCACTGACCTGGATGACTCCTACCCCATTTCCGAATCTCCTATGAGTAGATTTATCCAGTATGTACTGCTTGGTATCAAACTTTCACTTAGTGTTACATCTTCATCGCGTCGTTTCATGAGTCAGTAGTTTGTATATATATTTTTATTGCTGAGTACTAGTCCATCGCATAAATATATCATGATTTATATATCCATTGCACTACTGATGGGCATTTGAGTTGTCCAAATAAACAGCTGCTACAAAATTCTTTCTTGTGTCTTTTGGTGGTTACAAGCATTTTTTCTATAGTTTATATATCCAGGGCTGGAATAGCTGGGCCAAAGTAGAGCATATGAACATATAGCATAAATGTATGTTTACTTCTGGAAGGTAGTGCCATATGGTTTTGTGGAAATATATATATCCCTGCAGTGGTTCCAGGCATATTTTATTGCTTAGAATGAGAATACACTTATATATTTGAAGTAATTCTATCTAAAATTAAGTCAAAGAAAAATATTAAGTCAATAATAGTACTGGTGACAAGGTAATAGTCAGAAGTGATGAAAACCATGGAGACTGATAGTTAAGGACCCCTGGAGCACTAACTCATCTACTCGACATGTTATTCAAATCATTATTCAACACATACTTCATTGTTTCATTTCCCTATCTATAAAACGGGGGTGATAAAGCACCCCTCCTGAGACTTACTGAGGGTTAAGTAAGAATGGCATATGGCATAGAGTCAGTGTACAAAAATGTGAGCTATTGCTGCTGTTGTTGTTTATTGAACATCTACTATGTGCCACTTGCTATGGGTGTCATTTCACTGAATCCATACAAATACAGTGTGGGGACAGGGCAGCAGGATGCTTCATTATCATCCTCATTCTCACATGAGGAAATGTGAGCTCAGAGAGGCCGAGTCCCCTGCCTGAGGTCACACAGCTGATAAACATCAGAATGGAGACTCAGGTCTAACTCCTTGAAGAGAGCCACTTTTTGGTCACCAGCAGAGCAATTGGTTTCTGCAATGTTTTATCATCAGGGTCTGCACACACATAAATAATAAAAAAAATAAAAAATAAATACCTTAAATATGGTAGGGAAAGACTTTTCCCTCATGTAAAAGAAGTTGGAAGAATGGCAGTTCATGATCTTATCAGAGATCCAGGCTCTTCAAGCAGTTGTGCGTCCATCCTTAACAGGTGACCTGCATCCTAATGCTTTCAAATGACTGCTGGAGTTCCAGCCGTCACATCTCCCACCCAGAAGAGAAGTAAGGGACAGTCTGGTGACGAAGAGGTAAGTCATAACTCAGACTGCCTCCTTTACAAAGGGTGCTTTCTGGAAGATACACCCAACAACAACTTACACTTGCAAGACATTAGAAGTTGTCACATGGCCATTCCATATGCAAATGAGGAGAGAAAATGTGGGGTTTTTTTATATGGGAAAAATATTACTCATCCCCTGACAAATAACTGTTCTCTGGATAGAAAGAAAAGGTGAATGAATATGTATGGCCAATAGTATTCCAAAGCACAAACACTAACCCAGAGACCCAAGGTCCTTCTTCAGTCAGGCATACAGAATAACATTAACTATAAAAGTCCTAATAACTCTCATGGTCTCAAATATATGTTCAGTTATTACTTTAAGTATAAACCTGAAAGACCCAGGGAGGAGGAGGGGCATATTCAGGATCATAGAGCAAATGACAACCCCAGGACATGGCTCTCTGTCTCTGGACTCCAAGTCCAGTGCTCTTTGAAATAGCCCAGGCTCTTCCAATTTCCTCCAGGCCTGGTACTCTCCTTCTACTTGTATCCCAGCTTTTGACCTTCCATACTACGTAATCATTAGTGCTAAACATTCCTGGTTTTCCTCCTTTCCAGAACATGGAGGGTTGCACTTTCTGCATTCTGTGTTGGGGTAGGAACAATGAGTAGTTCTGGCTGAGGAACTGGGGACAGGATTGATATGTGTCCATTCCAGATAGATTTAATAACCAATGCAAGACCGGTCAAAACTCACTTGTCCTTCTGACACTTTCACTAGCAACTTTTGACAATGACCACGATGAGATCTTGCCAACTTGAGATGAATGTGCAACAGGAGCAAGAAACAAACCTTTGTTGTGTCAAGCCATGGGGCTGGGGGACGGGTGGGGGAAGCCTGCTTGCTACTGTCCTGTAATGTCTTCTACACCGACCGATACATCTAAGATTCATGTTTCCTTTACTGAGTTCCAGCTTAAGTGGCTGAAACTGGGGTTGTGGTGCAGCTGAGAACTTGGTCAGCTGTGGTCACTGCAGGCAAATAGGAACCAAATCACCATAGAAAATTGGGGTAAGATGGTCTGGAGTTCTGGTTCCCATACAGGAGCCACCTGCTACCTGTGACTATTTAGATTTAAAATGATTATAAATAAATGAAATTAAAATTCAGCTCCTTCTTAACACCAGCTGCATTTCAGGGCTCAACAGCCACGTGCAGGTAATGCTCACCATGACACCGTATTGGAAAGCACTAATGTGTATAGAATACTTTCATTGGTGTAGGAAGCACTTTTTTAGAGGCTTGAAGTTGAATCCAGAGCTCTAGAGCTTTGGAATGGTGGGATCTCAGAAAGAAAGGGTATGGCAGCTTAAAATGTTGGCTTCTTAGTCCAATGAATAGACTCCCAAGATAGCCTTGGTCATGAAATGGGACGACACTTCTCCCATTGCCTTGAAATGGCAAGTGCCACCATCAAATCGTGGCTGCCTGTAGGGGAGGCTTGGCATTCACAGAAGGATCCAAGCCTGGATAAAGAGGCGAGCAGGTGGCAGAGCTCCTTACCTTTGGGCCCATCAAGGTCAGCATCCATCTGTGGTAATTCGAGGATATGGTGCCCAGAGCTGGTCAGGAAGCCATTAACAGGCTTTGAATGAGCACTGCAAGGGGGAGTGGCTTCTTATGTGAGTGGAATGCAAACGAAGTCAAGGACAAGATTACTAACACAGAACTCTGCAGCCACCCAATCACTGGGTGACCATCACTGAGTGACCTTGAGAGTCACTCCACCACAATGAGCCTCAATGGCCTCATCTGTAAAATGGCAATAATAGCTTGTATGTATAGAACTCATTATGCTTGCTGGGCAACATGCCAAGTATGTCATATAATTTATCTGCTTTTTTAATCCTCACAATAAGCTCAGGAAGCAGGTTCTAAAATTACTTTTCTTTCTGTCTCTCTCTCTCTCTCTTTTTTTTTTCTTTTGTAATGATTGGTCACAGCCCCCAAGTTGAATGTGCATTGCTAGGAGGCAATTCAGCCCTTAATCCAGAGCACCTGGTAGAGAGCAGATAATATGCGGTTTCTTCTTCTCACCTGTTGGGTAAATGTGAAACGTGCCAAAGGTGAGGTTGAGGGAAGCACCAACCATTTCTCTTTTTGGAGACAGGGATCTTTACCTCTCCCTGGTATTTCCAATTCACTTCTCCTTCAGGGAACATGAAAAGATTGCTTAAAATTGGGCATGGTCTCCTAAGAAGATAGACTGCGTGTCACCTCTGGACAGGAAAAATTAAGAGTCAGGGCATGGTTTGTCACTTTCTTTCCCACCAGGGAAGCACGTGTATTTCAAAGGTGTCGTTAGATTGAAACTGGACTGTTGACTTGCTGTGTAAAGGACAACTGCCCTGGAGAGTGTTCGAAATTCAGCATGAACTTCATGAGAACAAAAAATAAGTATCTGCATTGTTAGGTCACTAAGTCTGGGGGGGGGGGCACTATTTGTTAAGTAGCATAACCTACCAATCCTATCTAATACAGCCATCTTCCAATCTCCCCCATTCTTCTCTAAGCCCCGAGGGGCTCCCAGCTGCCACTCTCAATCTCCAGCATAAGATTGCTGATGCCTGTGGCCAATTAGGATCCGTGGTGGTCTGGGCTGGGCCATCAAGTGGAGACTACAGAGCCTAGACCACTGGGAGGGGCGCTGACCCTCTTTACTTCCTCATAGGCAGCTGGCCTTGAGGCAGGCCCTTGTACTCAAAGTTCCCAGGTCAAGCACTATTGTTTGACTTTTGCCATGTACTTTATAAATAATCAGGTGGCTTCCCAGGGGCTATGTCTGTTTTTAAAGCTATCTCCTTCCTCCTCGGGGATATTTCCTGGACATGTGCTTGTTCTGTGCCAGCACCTCACCTTTCCCAGAAATTCCTGGGGACCAATAGACTTTCCTGAGTAGGGGCAGGTGCATGTGACCCAGGAGGAGCCTATCACAAGCCCCCTCCCTCTGGCCGCAGAGATTGGTTTAGAAGTGGAACTGAGCTGTCCGATGAGAGTGGATCCCAAGACTTTGGGGGCAGTAGCTAGATGAAGACACTCCCTTTTCTACTCGGTGGGTATGAGCACAAAGCATGTGGTTATGAGCTCTGTAAAGAGCTCTGCGTTCACCAGACATAATAGCTGACACCATGTGGGAGACAGATGAGAGACAGAATATAGTGATGTCCTTAATGACTGACATCATCCCGCTGCTGGACAAAGCTTCACTTGATAGCTGAACCCTTTAACTTTTCTGTTACATAAAGGCACGACTCTTTATTTTTAAGGTCATTTGAATCAGACTTTTTATTACGCACAACATCAATTATCCTAATTGATACACCACTTACAAATCAGGGCACTGGGTCTTCTGTCAGCCTGCCTTCTTCCCAGTTCCTAGAGTTTGAGACCCCAGAGACACGAGATTGAGATTATCCTGTCTGAGTCTGGAATTGGTGAGGGATGTGTCCAAGTTCACTCAGGAAGTCCCTAGAGATCCCTTGCTCCTGACTTTGCCAGAAGGGAAATTGTGCTGGATGTGCACACATATTCAGAAAGAGATTGAGGGAGGAAGAGAAAGAGAGATGCTCCTTTTGCAGGAGTGAGTGCTGACTGCCTGCAGCCTAAATATATGCAGATTTATTCAGAGGAGTCAGCTCTGCATGGCATGAGCAGATATAAGCAAAGTGAGGAGGCAAATTCACCTCAGTCCCAGGAATTTTGCCTCCAATAGGGTCCTCCTAGAGATGTCTGTGAAACCCTCATTATAACTCCTTTCTTCTCCAATTGGCCCTAAAGTTCCAGCTGATTCTATTTAAAAAACCCACCCCTTGAATAGGCCACTTCTCACCAGCTCTGCACCAGTTCCATGGGGCCTGTCTCATTTGCTCTCCAGGGAGCTATTTCTCCAGTCCCTGCCCCTGGGGCCCCCTGGCTCCAAATCTGTCCTCTGCATGACAGACCTTCCTACGGAGCCAATAGGATCGGGCCCTGTCCTTGATTAAGCCCTTCCAATGGCTGCCTGTTATTCCCAGGACAAAACCCAAGCTCTATATCCTGATGTGCAAGCCCTTTGAGGCCTACTTCAAAAGACATACCTCCTTCCTTCTGCCCCATGGGTTACATGCTCCAGCCACACACCCTCTCCTTTTGTTGAATCTCCACTTGCACCCTCAGGCCACAAGACTTTTGTGCCTGCCTTGCTCACTGATGGAGATGCCATTCCCTCTGGCACCTGAGAGAAACTTCCCTCTTCCGTAAACCCAACTCAGAAGCCACTTTTTCTGTAATATTTTTCCTCATCACAGTTAGACATAATTACTTTTACCTCCTGTAAATAATAATCTACAATATGTAATAATCATAATAATCGTAAGAAGGAGAACATATATGAAGTATTAACTATGGCTCCAGCACTATGCTAAGTACTTTAGATGGGTTATCTCATCAAATCCTCCTAAGCTTCCGGCCAAGTAGACATTATTATTATTATTATTATTACCACTTCCACCCATTTGATAGATGAGAAGACCAAGGACTGCTGAGATAAAGTTGTTTGCCAATGGTCCCACTGCTGGAAGGAAGCGGGCTGACCAGAGCCTGTGCTCTAACCCATCAGTATATCATTCCACATGTAGGTTATATCGCTGAGCTTCATGATGACCTTGAGAGATACATGTTTGTCTTCTTCAGTTAACCACAAGCTTTGTGAAAACCATGTTAGTTTCTTAGTCATCTTTGTAACCCTGGCTCTCAGCGAGAAGGCCTATATTGGTACCTGTGTATTGAATGAATGGATGGCTAGGGAGATGAGCGATTTTCAACCTTTTTCATCTCATGGTGCACATAAACTAATTACTAAAGTTCTGCAGACACACAAAAATGTATTATATTTTTTGCTGATCTGACAAAAAGTAGGTACCATTTTGATTCTTTGGTATTGGAAGGTTATTGTCGTGTTGGCTGTTGCTGGTTTTTAATTTGACGATCTAAGGGAAAAGAGGTCAGTGCCCCTGACTAAATTGTCAGGTCTTGCATGTTTTAAACATTCTTGTGGCACACAGGTTGCAAACTGCTGGGATAGAGAGATGGATGGATGGATGGGTAGTTAGATGGGTAGATAGGTGATGGGTGGGAGAGTGGGTGAGTAGATGGGTGGATGGGTGGATGGACAGATGGACGGACTAGGGGTAGAAGGTATGAGAGAATAAATGTGTGAATGGTTCAAAGAATGGAAGGATCGCTGGATGGGTGGCTGGAAGAATGGATCAATGGATAAATTGTCAGACAGATGAAGCTCTAAACCTTAGTAAGCTCCCCACTGTCAATTACAATACATCCTTAAATCTAGGCATCACAGTAGCCAGGCACTAGAGTTTTGCAAATGAGCCAAGGAATGCAAGCCCCTTATAACCCAGCCACCTTCGTCCCTTCCGCCACCTGAACCCCTGCTCAGTGTGGGGAGGGAAGGTATCCCTTAGAAAACGCAGCCTTTCCGCGTCTCATCTCCATGCAGTTGCTGGGCCTAGCACCCTGTGTATTTGTACATGTCAGGGCATTAAATTCCCTGGGGTGGAGCTAAACCAAGAGACTCAGGACTGGCGTCGCTGACTCCCGTCTGAGGGAAGCAGACAGCCCAGGCCACGCAGCTCTCCGCAGACTTCCCCGACCACCGGTGTCTGCTTTCTAAATAAACCCTGAGACAGAGCCATGTGGGGTTATAAATCAGCCGGAAATCAAATGCGAACATGTAAATAAATTGCAAATCAGCTGAGAAATTGGTTTCATTTTGAGACGATAAAGCACATTTCTCCTGCGCTGATTTTGTAAGGCGCCCCTTAAGAATTGTAATATTTCTGTGTGGTAATGATAAACATTAGTGAGTTGCTTTAGAAATGAAAAAATAGACAGCCTCTGGGGATTTGAAAAACATATGCACTTCAAATTTGAAAATCCAATTTAACTGTCCATTATAAGGAGAATAAAAAGGTAAGGATAGGATAATTTTGCAGTTACACAGCATTTGACTAAATCTGATTCCGCGATGACAGGCACACTTTAAAAGCTACAAGTCTGAATGCAAGGAGACAGCAAATCATTTATTTATGATTGTAATCTAGCTGCTGTCTAACAAGTTAGCTACTACGAGGCTTGCTCCCCGGCTGCGGCCGGCACGTGTACACTTGTCAGCTAGCACTCCTGAAAACACTTCTCATGGAATTTCTGGGTTTGGGAGGGAAAAAAAAAGAAAGGAGAGAGAAGACAAAAGAGATAATCCTTGTCAAATTTACCCACACAGGCAGATGCTGAAATTGCAGAAGTTTAGGAAGAAACAAATCTTTTCCCTTAATTTTGGCTGAAAGTAACTTTGGGAAACATGTGTGTGTAGGTACATGCACACACGTGCATGCAAGATTGTATGCATTCGCACACATGTGTGCTTAAATGCCGTGCTGAGCACACATGCAGCCTCAGCCAAAGGCTGTCTGCAGCTGGAAAGGTTCATGTTCCAAAACTGCGACTCCACCGTCAGTTCTCCTGCAGAATGTTGGCTCATCAATCCTGTTGTCAGCATCTCTTTGGTGATGTCCCTCTGCCTGGACCCCCGTTCCTATGGGATCCCCCCTACTGCAATTAATTTGCGTGCTTGTTTTCTCCATTACGTCAGTTTTCCCCCAGAAACGCACTTGGAGGATGCTGGAAGCCTGATGTGGAAGAAAAGGTCAAAAAGGCTAAAACAAATGCAGCCTTTAAGCCCCCACACTGTTAGTCCCCAAATCTGGGGCTCCACCAGTTACACAGTATTACTTTTCACCATTGAATTGAGTCATCAGCCACATAGGACTCTTCCCCACGCCAAGAGCTGCGCTAGACCCTTTACACGTCTGTGGCCTGTGAAGTCCCACAATGTTATGAACAAAGTCCAGTAACTACATCCATTTCACAGATGGAGAAATTGAGGCTCCTTGGGGTTTCAGTGGCCCAAGATCACAAAACTACCATGCGGTAGAGCCTGGAGTTCACCTGTCATTTACTTGAATCTGAGCCTATCCTATTTGTAACTACATTCATTTATTTATGTGTTCAGTCCAGCACATATTTATTGAGCACATAGTATATGGCAGATTCTGGTCTTGGTGGGAAGGATGCAGCCATGACTAACAGATAATATCCTGCCCTGGTGGGTAGAGCTCATGGAGAGTGGGGGAAGAAGGAAAAAAAGAAAAAAAAATTAGAAAGTTTCAATTAACATGTGCTATGAAGAAAATTAAATAAAAGAAGAATGACTTGGTAAAGGGTAATAGCTCTAGACAGGGGGTCAGGAAGGGCTCTCTGAAGAGGTGGCCCTTCATGGGAGACCTAGGTGGATCCCTGCAGATTGAGAGAGAAGAACAGTCTGGGCAGAGGCGGCAGCAGGTTCAAGAGCCCGGAGTTGGGAACAGGGTCAGTTTAGTAAAGCAACAGGAGTCCAAGGGCAGTTGGAGGGCACCTGGGGAGGGCAGGGCTGGGTGGAGCGCTCCAGGAAAACCCTAGAGAGTTTTAAGGCAGAGCATGGTGTGGTCTGATTTAGCCTGTATAACTGCCCCCCGACCCCCAGGGGTCCCGTGCCCAGCCTTGAGTCAAAAATGAAAGCCGTAATCACGGTCATAGACTGGACCGCATAAAATGGAGCTAAGCTGCAGAAGGCAGGCCCAGCTCCCATCACCAAAGCCAACCTGTCTCTTTCATACATGAGTCAAGGCACCGTGATACAGTCCCATGGAATGATGGTGGGATTCATTCCTCCTCATCTGGAAGCAAACTTCTATTTACCAGGATGACATTCAATCACCAAATTGGAGAAGTGAGGAAAAAAAAGAGGCAAGTGATTTTTTGCCCTTGCAGGTGGGGCTGGATGGGGAAATGGCTCCTTGGAGCGACCTTCAGTCTGTGTGTGGCAGGCACATGGTTTCTTTCTGGGGGCACAAAAATGAAAGCCACACACAAGAAGCGTACCTCTTAAATGTCTTTAGCAGTGCAGGTAAAGGACTTGGGAGCAGGCTCTCCTCTGCACGTGTTCAAAAATCACTGAAAACATGGTCATGCCAGAAATCATGATTATTCAAATGATCATTTGCACCAAGACTTATGGAATCCCCTGCTCCGGGGGCTTCACCAGCAGCACTTGTCATTAGTACAATAGCCCTGTTGTGTTACTCTTTTTATTATCCTGAACTCAAAGCTAAGAAGCTGAGTTCAGCAAGGATTGGAAACTTGTTAAAGATCAAACAGACCCCCAGCCTGTCCGGCTCTCCGTGTCATCTCTTTCCACGACACGTGCTCACATCCCTCCTCTTGACAAGATCTCATTTTTGACACCTTCAAAGACGCGTTGCTATAAATATATGTACAGTTGTTGCGAACATCGGCGGCCCATCAGACAACAAAATCTCGCTAGTCCGGGTTGTCATTGTTGTAAATATCAGTTACTGACCCATTCGAGTCTGTAGAATCTGGTTGTGATTTTAGCTGTTCTCAGTCTCCGCTTGTCACCCAGGAAGTTTACGCGAGATTTGATCAGAATTTCACGAAACCAGGCAGAGCCTGTGTGGAGCTGTCAGATGAAATAATTTGTCAGTGATGATTGTGTGAATTCGTAAATATTTATGAATTCACAAGTTATAAATGTGCAGCTTTCGGGAGGGTGGAATTCGATGCTCACCAAGTCACAGATTACAATGAATATTTACAGAAACCCCAATCTGCTAATATTAGTTCTTTGTGCTTACGAAAAAGCTTTTCTTGGGATTGTAACCCTTTCGGGAGAAAGTGCCTGAAGGATTGCGAAGAGAATCATCCCCTCAATCAAAAGTAATAATGAAATCATGATACATTATATTTGTATAAGGTTTAAGATTCTCGTTGTGTTCATGTATTGTTATGCCTCTTGCTAGCTCTTCTAAAGCTGTTTGTCAAGTCCTCTCTGAACTGAATTGGATTGAAAAAGCTCAGGATGGCAGGTGGTCAGAAGACCAATGTTTTTTTTTTTGTTGTTGCTGCTGTTGTTGGTGAGAGACCTGCCTTTTCTGAGGTCTTGAGCAAGTGTCTGAGTGTCTCAAAATCTGTTTCTACAAATAATAGCATTTTGCAAATTGGGTTACAGAGGGAACCACCTTAATAACGCACTTCCCATTAAACAGGAACTGAGCCTGAGGCCTGATCTCTCTTTGTTAAAAAGTTATTAGTAAGCATTGGAGAGGTGTTAAAGACAGAGTAACACCAAGAGAGGCTTTCTCCTCCATGAAGTCAGAAACAAATGAAAGAGAAGGCAAAACAGAAGGAGTTTCTTCTGTTCACAAGAGGCCGCAAAGCGGAGCATGGTGGTTAGCTAGGGTGAAGGCTTGCAATTCACCAGCCATGTACGACCTTGACCAAGGACTTAACTCTGTTCCTCAGTTAACACATCTGTGAAATGGGGGTTATAATACCTACTTTAAAGATTGCTCTGTCCAGGAGGAAATGAACACTAGAACTGAAAGATGATAAATGTTCTATCTGTGCTTGTTAAACAAATACATGAATAAGGGCCAAATGCACCCCAAGTACCATCAAGTCATCATGAGGATACAAGGAGAGCCAGTGAGGTGTGGGCCCTGGGCATCTAATCTCACCAAATGACTGGGCCTGGCCAGTCTCTTTGCCCTTTCCTGGGACAGAAGGAGGGTTAGGTGGGTAGAGTTGGATTAGAGAATCTCAGGGACCACCTGTCTTATAGGGCCCACCCAGCAGCCTGGCACCAGAGACTGGGCAGGTGACACTCTCTCATTTATAGTGCCTGGCAGGACAATTTGGACAGCTGCCTAGAATGGAACTCACGGTGAGACGCCAGCCTGCACCCTGCCTCCAGCTTTCTAACACCCCATCCTGTCTGCAAACCCCAGCCCAGTGCCCTGCTCTGAGTGGGGGGAGGGGAGGGGGGGTGGGAAATAGAGACCTCATCGTGGCCTGTAATGAAACTTGCCTCAGAGACAGCTGTGGTTTTGTAAACACAACCACTGTCAAAGCCGTTCTCCAAACAGGAGTTTCCTGTGTCTCAAATCGATGTGGCTCTGCAGCTTTTGAACAGCTATGAGACCTCCAGGCTTAGTCTCCCCATCGGCAAAATGGGGACGGAAGGTTATTCCCTCTACCGAACAGGGTTACCCTCACTCTAAAACCAGGTTCGTTCGTCTCCCGCAGTCACTAGCGCTAATGAACAGCCACCTTTCCCTTCACGCCCCACCTGGGCACATAGTAGGCATTGTGCCTGTCACCTCATTGATACAGGCACCCATAGGGCTCAGTCTCGGTGCTGAGCACATCTGGAAAAGCTCTAAAAGCACCCATGGGGAAAGAGAAATATCTCTCTCCTAAGCTAAAATCCTCTTCCATGATCAGGGGGTAAGGGAGTGAGGGGCAGGTGGGAACAGGCATAAGTTAGTAATCTTTTGTCCTACTAAAACACAGAAGGAGAGTGATGTTTGTTTGACTCTGAAATGTCTTGCATGCCTTTATGTCCCTTTACAACTCAACTATCTCCATTTTACAGGTATTATTGCCCACGTGTGGCAGGTGGGGAAACTGAGGCATGAGGTCCCCTCACTGTAATGAAAAAGCAAAGCCACACGGATTTGTGACTCTCCAGTGGCCAATGATTTCCCATGCAGTGCACCTACTTGGATGTTCCTCCTCTTGCCATCTAGTGATAACAGTGAATATGTATTGTACCAGGAACACTTCAAGCATGTATATGTACTGTCTCATCTTCTTGACAGCTGAAAGGTGGGTACTTCTATTACCTTCAGCTAATGCACATGGCAGCTGAGATTCAGAAAGGTTAAGGAAGTAGCTGAAGGACACACAGTGGGAAGATGGCAAAGGCAGGATTCAAACTTAGCAGGTTGTTGCTGGTCCCTGGGCTCCTGAGACAACATTATCAGTGAGTGTAGCAAGACCTCTAAGTTGTCGAGGGCTGGGGCTGCTCTGTCATCATGTCCACATCTAACACAGAGCCTGGCACAGAGCACCATGCACTTTGCAAATGTTCATCAAATAAAATTTTAAAAGCGCACCCATCTCCTGATCCTTAAAAAATCTCAACTTATAAACAGATATGTCGGGGAGCAATTATTCACATTGCTCAAGATGTCTTCATTTTATAAAAAGGATTTACATCAGAGTTTCTTTAAATAGCAAGTCCCCCAGTGCATTTAAAAATACAGTTCAATTTATAGTGCAGGATTACACACATGCCTTCCAAAGCCCTCGCTGGAGTAGAAGACGCTAATGTGAACATCATTCATTCATCTAACTTCTCAACAAGCAGTTACTGAGCACCCACTATGCCCTGGGTGATCTGTAAAGAACTAGGGATTCAGAGATAAGCATCATGGCCATAGCTCTCACGGGGCTCCAACTCTGGCAGGGCAGGCGGAGAGATAAACAGATGACATTTTCAATCTAGGAATGGATCAATGTGTTGAGAAAATGGAGGAGCCCACTGCCTTCTCTGTAGGCAGAGAGACTTACATGAAAAAGGGCAATGTGAGCTGGGCCTTGTGAGATGAGTAGGAGTTCACCACTTGGAAATTCCCCCAGTATTGAACAATTAGGATCAGGACATTATACAGATAAACAGATAGATAGATAGATAGATAGATAGATAGATAGATAGATAATTTAATATTCATCAAATTCCTTATGCAGTACCATTTCTAGGCAAGAGTGGTCATGTCTTACACACATGTTACACTTGGAACTTTTGCAAATATATGGTCTCTCTTAGTTGATTCACAAACCAGTACGGTGAGATGACAATGGAATGTAACTTTCCCTTTGTGTTATTTTATTACAAAAGGAACATATGCATGCTATAAGAAATACAGGTAAGCAAGGCATCAACATGTTTCATACTTCCTACCCCCAGCATATCCAAGGCTAATGGTTCGACCTGTATCTTTTGAGTTCCTCCTGTTGGTGAATGTATATTGTCTGAAAAAGAGGTAGTTTGTGGTTTCATGATTTGCAACCAGCTCTTTAAAAAATATGATATAACACAGGGAGTATACTTACCCATGTACTTCAACATTTGTCTACAGCAGGTCTTTAAATGGTTTTGGGCTTCACCTTTTGTGTGTATATTTTATCAAACCCATCCCTAGTGTTGGACAACTAGGTTGTTTCCTGTTGCTTTCTCCTAATATAAGTAATGCTGTATTGAACATTCTTGTAGCTGCATCTTGTACATTTTTATGTTCATTTTCTCCCAATAAGTGATACCGTCAACGTCAAAGAAAAGGCAAAGTGTAAAACTCTGAGGGCAGGGGGCACGATTCCTGTTTTACAAGAGAAAAAACAGCTATCCTAGGTCCCCAGAACCTAAATAAGGCCTCCTGCCAGTCAAGCCCCAACCTTCTCCCTCCCACATGGTCCACCTGGGTCTTCTACAGTCAGAGAGAATCAACTCCACACCCCCCAGGATCCTATAGGCAGGAGGGAGGACCAGGCAGGGAGAGAGGGAAATAGACATTGATGCAGAATGGCTTTCTTTTTTCCATTCTGATATTGCTTATGGGCTTGAAGAGGCAGACCCAGGGAGCTTGTCCAAACCGAGGCAGGCTGGTGTGCTGTCTTGCCCGCCTCCTCCCTGCCTGGGCATCTCCTGGCAATGAAACGGTGTCACCAGGCAGTCAGGCTCCGGCGGATGGCAGTGCTGGGAGGAGGGGCAGGTGGAAGGCTCAGTCCTGAATAGCACCTGAGACCTTACAGGGGGTGGGGGTATGCTCCTGCCCCAGACTTCACTTTTCCCATCTGTGCAACAAGAAATACAGACCGAGCGGTTGTGTAGTGGCTGGGAAGTCTGCGGGTGTGGCTTTCCCAGCATGGGTCCTAGTCTAAGCTGGGATGTGAGAGCCCACCCCCTCTTGCCATGTCCCAGGTACCGCTCCTGGGGCTGGGGGTACAGAAGGGAAGTCACCAGCGCAGGCTACCCATCCCCAGGAGCTCTCGTCCCATTTGGGCGAGTCATACAATAGGCAGCTGCTACCAAATGACCAGGCAAGGTCATTGCCAAGGCTGATCAGTGCTCAGAAGAACTTAATCCTAATGAGGCAACGAGTCATGGAGGTGGGGGCAGCTTTAGGTACGGGTGTTTCTCAGGCTGTCATATTGGAGATGAAGCTGTGATAAATGACAGAGCACCAGAAAGGGACAGAGAGCAGGCCTTCTCCATCCCGGTGACACCTTAGAAACAACCGGGGAGCTTGAAAATACTCATGTTCATCCCAGAGGGTCAGATGCCACTGCTCTGGGGTGGGTCCTGGGCACCATCCACATGGTAAAAAGCACTCTTGTGCAACCAAGGGGGAGGATGGGTCATTCCGGTTTTGGGGACAACACTTGAGGCAGCAGGAGCAGATGCAAGAGGTTCAGAAGTGAGAGCAGATCTGTGCTGCTCAGAGGAGGAAGGAGATGGATCCGGGGCTTCCAAAGACAGCACTTCGTCCCCACGGAAGGCTCTGACAAGTCCTGCAGTCAAGAGCTTTATTGAATCTGTTCAAACTCGCTAGAGCAGGGCTGGCTCCCCTTGCCCGTGAAGGAGGCAGAGGAAGGGTCACCGCTGCTCACAGGTCTTACCAGACTTCCCCTAAAGTGTCTCCCCAACCTCATCCCGGCATGCCCTGTTTCACCACCTAGGGTTTCTCCTCCATAGTATCTGTCATTAGGTGAACTTACCTGGCCTGTTCATTTGTTTTCCTGGTTTCCTGTCTTCTCCTTTAGAAGGGAAGCACCTTCCTGAGTGTTTAATAATTATACGTGGAATAAAGTAGAAGGGAGGGAAAGAAGAAGGAAGAAGGGAAGGAAGGATATAATTGGTGAACTTGGTCACAGAACTTTTTTTTTTTTTGCCAGACACACCTGTTTGTAACACAAAGAATGCATCTTGGGAAAGAAAACCCACTGGAGGGCTGGCCCCATTACAGGGGGAAGAAACAAAAACAAGCAGTCACGTCCCCTGGTCCGTATATGTGACACCATTTGGTTGATTTATTCTTTTTTATTTCTTCAGCTTCTCACCTTCCCCAGAGAGCGACCACCTGACTGCACACACGTGCTGGGCACCGTGAGGAACCACGTCGCCACTTCGCTGCCGCAGCCTGGTCCCGGGTCTGCTGTTGTCACCTGGAGCCCACCCGTGCGGTTGCTCAGCCCGGCTGCCTCCTCTGGGAGCCACGGGTCCTCGAGTGGCAGCAGCACAGCCTGGCCAGGCTGCAAAGCCCGCTGGGAGGGGAACCAGAGCTGAATGGAAACATATGGATCTGAGAGGTGTGGGAGTCTGTCTTTTTTTAAACTGCATCAAACCCTTCCATCGCCTTGAGAACTCTACATTTTTCAAAGCCGCTGAACACGGTGCCAGGCTGCAGTTTGCCTTTCCCTGTTCACCTGCCTTCAGAGCGCCGAAAAATAATGAACCTCCCCCCGCACCTCCCCTCCAGCTTGCAAAAGGCAGAAGGAAAGCAAGCAGACGCCTTCCTCCTAACCATTTAACATGTCTTGACGCCTTCTCTTCCCCCCTAGAAGGAGCTGGCATTTTTTTTTTCTTCCTCTTTTTGCAAGAGGTGTTTGCAGCGTGTAGATCAAACCCCTTGATTCCCAGTTTCTTGTCGGCTCCTGTGTTCTGGAACTTGAGGATCCCACAGTGGGGAAGGCGAAGCTGGGTTCTATGGAAAACAAGATGGGGCACTGGCTTGCAGATGGTGGGGTTTTCATTCATTCATTCATTCATTCACATGGTGGAGCATGCGTCCTGTGCAAGGAACTTTCATTCATTCATTCACAAGAAAGCATTCAGCACTCATCCTATGCCAAAAGCATTCATTCATTCATTCATTCATCCATTCATTCATGGGTTTCTACAATGTGCCTGGCACCGTGCCGGGCACCAGAATCAAAGACACAAGTTTCAGAGAAGCCAGTTTCAAGGAGACCACACCTCAATGTGCAGATGCCAGACTGACTTTACTTATAGCAGGAAAGCTAGTTGGCAAGCTAAGTTAGCAAAGGCCATTTCAAGGAAAGGCTTCAATGCTTGCAGGTTAAAATTGAAGAAGGATGTAAGGGTGAGGAGCAAGAAATCCGAAGCATCAGACGCAATTCATTCAGGCCTCACCGGCACCCTGAAGCTAGGCATGAATATCCCCATTGTACAGCATTTGCTGGCGGGAAGACCGAGGCCCAGAGAGACGGAGAGGCAGGGCCGGGCTCACACCCCAGGAAGACGGCACGGGTCGCTGTGTGGTCAGTCAATGCCAAGACCACAATGATGATGCTCCTCACAGCAGCGGGAGCTAAGGGGTCCCTGCTTCATTTCATTTTACCCATAAGGACTGTAGTATTACTGTCGCTGTTTTGCAGATGAAGAGAACTAGTCTCAGAGTGGCTGCAGATTGGCTTAAGGCCACCCGGCAGCAAGAAAATGTACTCCAGGTTTGGATTCAGACGCCCCCCCCCCCCCCGCTCCCCCATGGTCTCTCTCTCTCTCTCTCTCTCTCTCTCTCTCTCTCTCTCACACACACACACACACACACACACTCAGCTCTGCCTGATTCCACCCACAGCAGCCTGAGGACACTAGGAGCACGAGTGCGGCTTTTCCCGACAAAGCACGCACTTCATTATTGGGAAGTGCCTCTCCTGGCCATTTCTGGATCCATTTGAGAAAAATAAATAAGGCCAGGGCCTGACTCTCCGGTGACGTGATGACAGGGGCGGATGGAGAGCGGGGTCATATGGCTTTGCAATGCCACTGGTGAGAAGAGACCACATTCCCCGTCGCTAATGGGGTTCAGACAGCACCTGCACGTGAGCCCAGGGGAAGTGCTGGTAATCGAATCTGCATAAAAACCTGAACCTCTGCTACTTCTTCCTGTCCGTGTGATCAGATTACTTTTTTGTTCTAGTAGCAATGCCTCTAGTAGGGTTCAGATGAGATTAAGGCAACAGGAATGGAAGAAAGAATGCATATTTTAAAGTCACATGTGGCTTCTTTCTGCCCCCCACCCCCCAAACCAAGCTGGCAAAATAAATAAATAAATAGCTTTCAGGAAAAGCAGGTTCTGTGTTAGGTCAGCAAAGGACTTTGCATCTATACATCTTGATCCAAAAACCCAGAGAATTCCTTTCGTCTCATCCCCAACTACACCTCCACCTGAGGAGAGCTTACATTATTTCCATTTTCAATGGAGATTGTTATCCTTTAAAGAGAAACATTGCCTCCAAACTTGGAGTAAGCAGATAATGAGGCCACTCTGGTCACTCCACACCGATGACAAGAGAAACATCTACACCACGGACCGACAGTTGTTGCCACAAGGAGACAGAATGCCCTGGAATCTCTCCCAGGCTGGCTGGGGAGGGGTGGATGGGGGCAGGGCTGAGGCTGGGCTGGGGGCGGGTGTGGGGGGGTCTGGTGGCCCTGTCACCCTTGCCTGCAATCTGTGGGGCCTTCACCACCTCATCAGGCATTCGAGCTGACAACTGTGTGAAATTGAAATTGTGGAGTTGATTAAATGATGTATTTAAAGGTTCATAAAAAAAGAGGAGGTGGGTTTGGGCTGGGGGAGCGCGGGGGAGAGTTGGAAAGATGGAGAGAGCTGGTGGGGAGCAAAGGGGGGAGGAGCAAGAGGAATGGAGAGGGAAAGAGAAGGGGGGACAGAAAGAGGGACGGGAGGGAGGGAGGACAGGGGAGAATAAAAAAGAAAAGGAGGAAGGAGAGGTGGGATTGAGAACCTGGAAGAAGAAAGAAAAGGAGGGAGGTGAGAGAGAAGGAAGATGAGACATGGTGGGGGGGACGGGGAAGAGATGAAGGAAAATAAATAAAGGCAGAGCCCTGACGGAGAGGAGAGGAGAAAAAGTAAAAGGATAAAGAGGAGGAAGGAAGTGGAAAGAAGAGAAATACAGAAGAGCAGTGAGGGAGGAGAGCAGGGCTGAGCTGGGGACAGGCAGACAGAGCAGGAAGCCAGAGGGCTGGGGGAGGAGCAGAATGGGGGGGCTCGATGCGCTCCCCCCTCCCCCTGCCTCTCTCCCCAGTAATGTGGGGAGGGTTTATCTCACCAGGAGCAGCAGGCTCAGTCACTGATCTAATCAAATTATTCAGCATTAAAAAACTGCCAAGACATTCCAGTACTTCAGCTTCCAGAGACCCAGCTGGGATCAAATGCTAATCAACATAGCCCGGATATTTATTCCCACTGTCAGGCTGCTGTGTTTGTTTTCCGAGGCCTGCATACTAAAGCGGAGAGAGGAGCAAGATGGATCGGCCAGTGGCAAGGGGATGTGGAGCTGGGGCCGGTCAGGGGGAAGGCGGGCAGGTGGACAGGGGAGAGAGGGGGCCACGAGAGACACCTATGAGCAGGGGAAATGGCCCCTAGGAAGCTCCTCCTGGCCACGGACGAACAGGTCCAGAATCCTCTTCTGAGCTGCGCTTTTAAGAGTCCCACTTCAAGGGCATGTCCGCTGCTGGTTTGGACTCAGGAGAGACCTACCTTTAAACTCGGACTCTGTGACCCCTGGCAGGTGGCTTGCCTTCTCTGAGCTTCTGCTTTCTCCTCTGCAATGTAGGGTCCTATAGCCCACCCCATCAGCTTGCGGTGGATTCAACAAGAGGAAGGTGGCAAAAGAAGGAGGACCTGGGCAGACCAAGTGGGGGCAACTCCAAGTCTTGGCTGTGTGACCTCCCAAGTTACTTAACTTCTCTGTGCCTGTTTCCTCCTTTATAAAACAGGGATGATAATAATAATAGCAGCATGAATCCTCGGGGGTTATCTGGCACGACATTTAAGTGAGTCATTACACAGAAAGAATGCAAAGAGCACTTCATATACGTTAAGAGTAATTATTAGCTCTTAAAATTATTGCAAGAGTTAGATGAAAAAATGCACACGAAACTTAGCAGAACAGAAATAGGTGAGATCTGATGGTGAGGACGCTGACCAGGAACACTGCCCTTGTTTTAAGGTTGCTAGGCGATCGCCTTTCTCAGGGGTCCCTCCGTGGATGCCCAGCCCAGGCAGGGAGGGACAGACTTCGGGAAGTTCACAGGCCTTCTCTGCAGGGGCAGCAGAAGTCAAGCAGCCACAGGACAGCCCAGGCCCAGGTACGCTCCTGAACTTGGCACATCACCCCTGGGATCCTGCCTGCCCCTTATCCACTCCCTGAAGGTCACAGCACCTGAGGAAGACTAATTAATTCCCTTTGTTTTTCAGAGTTTCACTTTTTTTAAATTACAGCCTCCCCTCCTCTCTAATAAATACTCAACAATTAAAGCTTTTTTACCCAAAGTGTGATTTCAACATTTCAATGTCCCTCCCCTCCTGTCACCTTCACTGCCATAAACAGATTCGTAAAAACTGCTTTTGACGCCCCAGCTGCCATTAGCCACTTAAAATCCCGTAATTATCATCCTATCATGGGCCTGTTAACGAGCAGTAAAAATAAGGCCATTGAATATGGTAATTTATTCGTAAATTAGCCTAATGAGAATAGGTTTCAGACACTGTTTACTTGCGGGCTGCCTGTGCTTGGCCAGGGACAGGAGTGACGAGCCTGGGAGGGTGGCCTAGCTTGAACAGTGAGCCCACCTGGTGGCAATGCCCCCTCTCCAAGGCTCTGCACCCAGAGCATTGATTCCTGTTCCCTTTATCAAGACAGTTTTGGGCTCCTATGGGCCTGACCTCTAATGATCAATCCTGCTCCTCAAGGGCCAGGACTCTGTCCACTTGGCTCAGCATATCATATCTTGTGCATAATTAATATTTGTTGAGCAAGTATTCAACCATGAGCCTGTGGGGGACATGTACAGAGACCCTTCACCAGGTACCAGGCCCCCAGGCCAATCTGGATAAGCCTCAGCCTGTGATAGGCATCAAAAGAACCTTCATCAGAAGTACCACTGCCTTCCATCAGGTGACTCTGGGGACCAAGGAGCCGAGAGGAGCCACCAACCAGGGCTGGGGTCTCAGGGACGTCTTGCTAAGTGTGTAGACTTGTCATGTCTTGATTGCTCAGAAGGCATGAATCAGGAAAGGAACAGGCAGGGGTTGAGTCCCTGAGGTGAGAACGAAGCACAGTGTATTCTGAGGCCAGCAAGTCAGCTAATGTGTTCAAGCCTCAGTTTTCTCGTCTGTTAAATGGGTATAATGATGTGCATCTCCTGAATCTCAATGGGGAGGAAGTAATATAGGTATGTGCTAGTTCGTGTGCAGCCAAACAGAAGCTGCTGCCACCGTGCTGTTACAATTATTGCCACCCTCCGAGAGCTAGGTCCTCTCTCACAGCTGCGGAGCCTGGCAAGTTGGCCGGGCGTCCTGACTTCTCCACTTGTTGCCCCTCTCTCCTTTAACCCTAATCTGGCTCCAGAATCCTTCCAAACACTCCAACTGGAACCAGGCTGGAGACAGACCCCAGACTCTTAACACTCAAGGAGGATAGAGTCATTCCCACGTTCTAGATGAAGAAACTGACACTCAAAGATGCAAAGGTTACCCAGGCTTGCCCCCGTTGGCTGGCCACTCGGCCTGAGCCAGCCCAGTGCTCTACTGCTCCCTTCCATCTGGTCTCAACGCTGCCAATTTTGGCCTCCACCCCAAGGCCTTCCCCGTGCCCAATGCAGCGACATCTGAACCACACCCAGGCCTGTCTCCCAGGGGGCTCTAGGCTTCTTTGACTGAGCTCCAAGCTTTCTCTCCAAGCTGAAGTTAGTCCAGATAGAACATGAAAGGAGCACTGGATTCTAGTCCCAGCTCTCTTCTGATCACTGCTGCGTGACCTTGGTCAAACCCCTTGCCTCTCTGCTCCTCTGTTTCCATCAGTAAAGGTGATGAACATAAACTGTAAATCACAGAATTGTTACAAAGATTAAATGAAGAGAACTGATTTATCAACCATTCCCAGTGCCTTGCTTGGTGCATTACAGATGGCAGGGAGCCAGAAACTGGGCCATAAATCAAGTAATTAAACAAACATTTATTGAGCACTTGCTATGTGCTAGATACTAGTGAGCTGGACAGGCATGCTCTCTGCCTTGGGGTTCACAGTCTGGCGGAGAGATGGACGCTATTCTGATAATTGCTATTCTGATAATTGCCAGATAAATGTTCCATTGCACCCGTGATGAGAAGTGACAAGAACATGGTGTCATGATAGGGCACTTGACATAGTTGGGGATCAGGAAATGCCTACCTGAGGAGGTGACACTAGAGCTGAGACCCAACGGAGAACAAATAGGCCAAGAAATAGGAAGGCAGAAAAACAATGCTCCAGGCAGTGAGGGTGGTACATACAAAGGTCCTGGGGCAGGGGGAACCAAATAGAAAGGCCAGTGTGGCTGGATGCCATATATGTGGGGAATTGACATGGGACGAAGTGGGAGTAGTAGGCAGGGTCTGTGCTATACAGGAGACTATAGTCTTTGGAGCATAGTTTGGTCTTCATTCCAAGTGACAGAAAGTTTAATTTGGAGAGAAGGCTGCCTGAGCAAATTAATGTAGGGAAAGGGTTAGAGGGGGGCAGAGAGATGAATTGGGAGGCTGTTTCCTTCGTGGCCCCAAAGGAATAAATAGAAGGAGGGAGGGAACAAGGGGCATCAAGCACAGCGATTCAGCTTGCTGCCTGCATAAGGGCCTTTCAGAGCCATAGGCCCTGGGCAGGGCTAGGTCCGGCTGGAGAAGAGGGCTCTTTCTGCAGAAGTGCTGCTGTATGGGCTGCATCTGCCGTCACAGGAGGCAGCCCTTGTCTCTCATCCCCCATCCCCCAAGCCCTGAACCCAACGCACGCAGTAACCAGTTGCTACAGATGAACTGTGCCCATCAGGCCTAATCTGAGACAGTCCAAGCTCTCTCCAGAAGGCAGCCTCCCTTTGGAATCTCCTCTGAAACCAACCTTCTGGGTGACTCAGAGCTTTGTCCCTGGAGCATCTCAGTTGTCATGTAAGACAAGATCCATCATCCCCCCTGCTCCCCTATCTCTTCCCCGGCCTGTCCGTTTCCTGGCCTGGACCCCCAACAAGATCTTTAACCTCCCCTGACTCAGGCTTTGGTTCCCACACATCAGCCAGCATCATGACCACACTGGGACAGGTACCAGGGGTCTGCACACCCACCTTCTCAAGGACTCCTCACCACTTTCATTCCTACAAAAGGAACAGATGAGGCTCAGAAAGACCCAGTGACTTGCCTGAGGTCACACAGCCCAGAGTTGAGGCAGAGCCGTGGCTCCGACCAGGGTCAGTTGCCTGGTCCAGGGTCTTCTCTCCTCACTGTGGCTGCCGGGAAGAAGGGAGCCAGTTCAGATACCCCCGCTGCAGGCATGTCCCTGGGCTACCTGTCACTGTCAGCCCTGAAAGGGTAGTGGGGCCCACCTCTGCTTTCTATTAACTCATAGGAGTAAGGCTTTAGCTCTGCTCTGCTCACACCTCGGCCAAAAAAGGTCCCCATGGGGCTGGAGCCAGACCGGTCAGAAACCAGATTACTTCTCTCCTATATACCTCAGGAGGCATGTAGCTTCACCTCCAAAAGCCTCAGCTTAAACCTCATATGCTCAGGTTCATGTAATAATTTGGACCCATTGACAACATATTTAAAAAACCATAGAGCCTCTGCCCCAAACAGCCCCCATGACACCCCCTTCTGACCCCATGGCCTTCTGCTAAGGACCTGAGCCCTTTCCCTTCCATCCCCCAACAGAGGCTGTGAGTTTTCTGGGGCAATGGTGATAAGGTTGCTGCCGACTTTTGACCAAACGGATCTCCAACTGCATTTGAAAAGGAAAATATCTTTCCAATGTAGCAAATAATGAAAAATGACGGGACGGGTTTATAACTGTTGATTTAGCCACCATGTTCCCCCCAGCCCTGACTCGGGTTCTCTGGAGGTTTATGCCGAGCATTAATTCACTCCCTTTCTCGGCACGCAAAGAAATAGGCCCTTCCGAATCCATTCTGCAGCGCATTAGCTTCAAGGCCTGTTGGAAATGGTTTAGCATCTGCTCTTAATAGACACAGCAGCATAGGGGGGCAGCAAGGGCTGGGATGAGGACGCCCAGTGTCAGGGAGCAAACATCAGATCTTGGGCAAGTGGCAGCCAAGAAGCAACCACAGGACAGAGCAGGAAAGTCAGATTGGGGGTGGGAGGGGTGGGCAAGAGGACATAAGAGGGGGAACCCCCAGGTGAGCTAAGCCACATGTGAGCCTCAAAGAAAGTCAAGGTAAGGAGCCAAATGATAAATGCTGAGCTGGAGTCCCTCTTGCTGTGCCGCGCATTGGAAGCATGGGGAGAGCTGTTGCAAACCTGATGCCTGGAGCCAGGCCACACCCCAGATCAATTCCATCAGAATCTCTGGGAGAGGAGCAGGGAAACAGATTGCTTTTAAATCCCTGCAGGTGGTTCCAATGTGCAATCAAGACTGAGAACCAGCAGCTGGGACCCAGGCCAGCCGCATCCGCATCACCGGGGACCTTGTTAGAAACGCAGGGTTCCCAGTCCTGCTAAGTCAAACACTCCTGGGGCGAGCCCAGCAATCTGCATTGCTCTCCAAGAGATTCTGATGTTTCTGCAAGTTTGGGAGCCTCTGCGCTAGACCTTACCAGGGTAGGAAACGTATACTCATTCTCTGCTATTCACTCACTCATTTATTCAGTCCCTCATTTTCCCAATTGCTCATGTATTCAGCATGTAGAATATCCCTACGAAGAGCCCCAAGGAACTTGCAACTTCCATATGGAATTTCTCAGAAAATAGAGGTAAAGGTGAAGGTCACCAAGATCAGAGAAGGGTTTGGCCTGAGCCTTCAAGAACAGCCTCATTGTCCCACTTTTCTCTGTCTGTGTGCATCCTTTGAGCAGCCAAACCCAATATTCCTTCAGCAAATACTTCATTAAGCACCTTCCAAATTAAAACTAGAGGCGAGCAGGACAGTTGAGAAGGTAAAGGACCCAGAGTGGACTGTTCTTGTTGGAAGCTCACACCATGACAAATGACCCAGGTACCAGCCAGTTTCCTTCCCACTCATAGAAGCAGAATAATGCACCAGTTCAGACAATGGACTCTGTTCCCAACAGATTGGATTTACATCTGGCTTTTAGACGTACTAGCTGGATGGCCTTGAGCAAGGTATGTTATCTCTGCATGCCTCTGTTTCTTGATCTGTAAAATGGGCATAAAAGCAGTGTCTGCCTCATTGGATTGCCACAAGAATTAAATGAGAATTGGCAAAGTACTTAGAACAATGTCTCTCACTCTAGTACTATTAAACCTTTGTTAACAAAATCACAAACATTCGTTTTCAGAAAATTGCCCCCAAATAAAATCCATTTCAAAACCAGATTGCTTTTCCGATACACAGAGGACTTACATTGCTTGTTCAGTGATTACCACAGGGAATTTATTTTATAAGGGAAATCACTTGGGTATCCATATGTTGAATTTGCTTAAAGTGAAGTAGGCATCTCGCCGGCTTCTGGCGGTGGCAGAAAGGGAGTTTTCCTAGGAAGTGTGGCAGGACTACGTGAAGCACCCATCTCTAAAGAATCTGGAAGTCCCTTGAACTACCTGACTTTGGCCTTATGCCAATCTGTCTTCTTTCCTTTCTTGCACTGAAAGTTCTCCCAACACAGGGAGACAAGAAAGTGCTTTAACCTAGAACTGGTAAGGGACAACATGTCTTGTCCTGCTAACATCTCAGGATGAAAAATATTAAGAATTTCTATGAATCTGCCCTGGCTGGGTTGCTCAGTTGGTTGGAGCATCATCCCATACATCGAAAGGTTGAGTGTTCGATCCCTGGTCAGGGCACATACGAGAGGCAACGGATCTCTCTCTCTCTCTCTCTCTCTCTCTCTCTCTCTCTCTCTCTCTCTCTCTCTCTCTCTCTCTCTCTCAAATCAATAAGCATATCCTTGGGTGAGGATTAAAAAAAAATCTTCTATGAATCTACAAACAGCTTCTACTCTGAAAAGCAGCTTCCCTGTACTTTTCTTCCCACTTTCTGTGTATTTCTCTTCACTTCCTGTTTCACAGGAAAGGTTGAAGTAGGAAGGGGTTGCCTCCCATCTTCTGGGCATCTTGGCCAAGGTGCTCTAACCACAATGCTCACCTCCCCGGAGGTGAGCGCATCACAGCCGCACACCCAGACCGAGGGCCACGTGTGAGTGTTGGGGCCCAACAGATGATCTCAAACTTTTCTCAATTATCACAGGTGTCGACGGCATGGAAATAAAGCCAGGAGCTGTGCTCAGATTCGGCCGTCAAGACCCAGAAAGGAGCATTCTGCTTCCTAGCATTGCTTGCCAAGGATGATCTCAGATTCATCTGTTCCCATTCACAGTGAGCAAAGGCCTCGATTTTAATAAGGGTGCGGCTCCGTTTCCCCTTCTCCTGTTCCTGCAATTGGGCTGGGTGGGGACGTTGATGGTCAGAACTGGGGCGAATCCAGAGAAAAGTGTCCTCCTCTTGGCCGCCGCTGATGTCTGCTGCCTACAGGGGTTTTGGCAACTCTCCCCACAGCTCCGCTCCCTCCTGAAGGCCTCTGTCCTCCCCTTCTCCACGGACTCGTTTATTTTTATTTCTTTAACGTTGAACATTTACTCGGGGAATGCAGATGGGATGTAGCCCTGTCTCGTGGCGCTCACAGCTGGAACACAGGGTAGGGGCAAGTGACGAATAAACAGGCAGTTAAATGCAGTCGTAGGAAGCGTGGCACCGGAGGCCTGGGTGCACCGAGGGAGCGGCGCAAACACCGCCTGGGGAATTAGGAAAGCTTCCAGGAGCAAAGGGCATCCAGGCTGAGCGAGCTTTGTGTCCAATCTATCTGAACCTGCCCGCATCCTCAGACTCGGCCGATTCAGTGTGCTCGGCTGCAGGTATCTTCGAGTTTCAGGGATTGTTCTAGAGATCCACATGGCAGGCTAGCAGTGCCAGTGAATTTGCCAGCCCCAACACAGAGCAGGCCTCGCCCAAGGACTCTTGGGAGATGGTGTATCAATACTCCGGCTCCCTCACTCTTCAGGTGGGATGATGCTGAAGTTAATGGTTTACAGTGTTTTCTAGAATTTCTCTGCAGGATTAACCTCCAAGTCACTTCCGGTGACAACTGGCTTTATAACATGCCCTTTATTACTGGCCTCATTTCCCTGTGCTCCTATTGGAGCATCCTGGGATCGCCTCCCCAAAATACTCCTTGCCCTTGAACCCTTACTTCCAAGTCTGCGGAAATTCAAACACGGATAGTTTGCAATGTGCTTTTAGGTTTGGGTGTGGTTGGGAGGCATCTTAAAATGAACTTCTACATCTCAAAGTGGACGGATGAGACAAGAAAGCCAGTTACAATTTGCCCAGATGCTATGATCTGCCTGACCATCTAGACCTGGAAGAACTAACAACATTTCATGACCATGGTCCTCATCAGCTTGAAGCAACCTTCAGGTTACACACAAATGGAACATCTGCATGGAGAATGAACCCGACCTAAGGCCACACAGCCCAGCTTCCCCATACCCTCCTGCACGCACTCAATGGGAAAATATAAGATGCACTGTAAAGGGGCGGCAGAGAGTAGCTCTCATAAGTTAGCATAAATTAGCATAGCATAACCCTTCTTTCAGACCCCTGCCCTAGTGCGCTTTATAGAACTCAAATATTTTCAGTCTCTACCTGGTGCAACCACAGCAGTGTGGCTACCTTTTGCTTTCAGTCCAGATATAGCCTAGTCCAGCCCAATGCTCACAGATGCTGGACGCAGCCAGGTCCACCTCTGCAAGGGAGGTGGGGGTCAGGATGCACTAGCCCCTCTGTATCCTGGAGAGCGTTCCTCTGCTCCTGGAAGCCTCACAACTCTCACAAGGCATATTCTGCAGATGGAAGCCCTGAATCCAGGGGGTGTATGATTTGTCCCCAGCCAGTCTGCTGTCACAGAGTAGAGGCAGGACTGGGGTCAGGAGGTGCCAGTACCCAGGCGCCTGGTTTGGCATACAGTGAAGAGGGACCTGAGACCCAGAAAAGGGAGTGTCCAAGACCAGAGATGTCAAGGAGACTTCTGGACCCAGGACAACTGAGACCTTAGCAGCCAATGAGCACCTGCTCTATCACGCAGGCATGTGAACAGGTGACTGTGGATACCCCTGTCTGCTCGGCTCTCTCAAGTGACTGATTACAATTCCAATTCCCCACAAGGGTCCTTTACATGGCCAAAATTCTGCTGTGTCTCCTGAATTGAAAGGAGACAAATAGGAAGTTAATAGAAAAGAAAAAAAGAAGAGAAGGAGGGAAGAAAAGAGAAAGGGAAGAAAGCAAAGGAAGAAAGGAGGGAGACTAACCTTAGGACAGTCCCCCCAGGGAAGTGAACTTGAATGTGAAAGATCTGAGTTCTGTCCCTGGCTCCAACTCCTGAGAGCTTTCCATCTGTCAACAGGTTTCTTGCTGTCTCGGGGCCTCGGATGTCTTATTCATCCAATGACGTCTGCTTTATCCATTCACAAACAACAGGAGAAGCGACACCTACAACAACCAGAATAGCATTTGTATAGAGCCTGGCTCTGTTCTGATAACTTTGTGACCTAGGCTCACTGGAGGCTCACAAAGACCCTGTGAGAGGGCACTGATCCTGGCCCCTCTTACAGAGACATGAGTGTGATCAAGTCCCAAGGACAAGGCCACAGGGCCAGGAAGTGGCAGCCTGACAATGTGGGTGCAGGGCCAGGGCTTGTAACCACTAGACAATACTGCCTCTGCTCTCTGGCCAGACAGCATGCAGATGGGGCCATAGGCATCCGGGTGGGAGAACCTTCGTGTGAGAGCCTGGCCAGGCTCTGAGCACACAGTAGGTGCTCAGCACACATTCAGTCCTTGCTTCAGTTCTCCTGAATCCACAGCCCCTCTCCTCCTTCTGGGCATCTCTTAATTTAAGCACTGCTTCCCCCACCACTGCTAAGTGACCACTCCCAACGAGAGTTCCAGACCTGCACAGACCAGGCCCTTGGCCAACTACTGGGGGCTTGGCACCCCATTTTCATTCCACTGCCTTCCAACAGAAATTATCAGCATGTCGTGTCAACCCCCCATCCACCCGAGCAGCCACGCCACAGGAAAACGATTGAGGTCAGGGGAGGCAGACAGCCTACCCATCACGCCCCGCTGCGGCCATTCCTCACACGGTGACATGCAATCTCCCGCCGAGGGTCACCTCTGGGGAAGCGATTCCTTCAAGCCCAGAACAAGTGCCAAATTGCAGCTTTGCCGAATAATCATGTGGAACACATTGGAAATAGCCACCTCCATAATAAATGGTTAACCAAAGCAGCCCCTTCCTCCACATAACCAAGAACGGATTTACTGTAAATACATTAACCTATCCGTGCTGCAGCGCACGGCCCAGGAGCCCTGGGAGCCCCGCTTCGCAGGCAGCAAAGCGCACGCCCCAGCCAGCCCAGGAGGCAGCAAACGGGGAGTGAGAAGATTTCATCAGCCAGGAAAAGGAAGAGGTGAGCAAGAACGCCTGGGACAGACAAGCCTGCTGCTGGCCCTGCGGCCCCATCCCGGGAAGTTGTGGCTAGAAGGGGACCTGGCATTCTGTGTCTTGCTGTCACCTCTGCCCCCATGGAATCTGTGAATTACGACTGGATTGCAGAAATGAGGTGTCTGTGTTTCTTCCTGCTCAAATGGAAATCTGTGGTGTGGTAACTCCAAACTCCACAGGACGGGTGCGTTTGGGGGGATTGGGAGAGGAAAGGGGAGAGACAGAGAGAGAACGAGGGTGGGGGGAGTGCTGGTGAGAGACAGAAATATGAATGAGAAACAGGAAAAAAATGGAAACGATTTGAAGACTGAAAGAGAGAACACTCCCAGATGAGAAAAAAAGAACAATGCAGAAAGAAAATGCTCTGAAGGAGACAGAAGGAGGGGAGGAGGGGAGAGGAGGAGAGGGAGAGGGCAGGAGCCTGCCTTTGCAAGGCTGGTTTTTGTTTCCACCCAGAAGGAAAAATGTTCTTTGTTATCAAAAGCCTTGAGTGACACCAGCAGACCCCCCAGCCCCTCTCCGGCACACCAGCACCCAGACTAGTGGGAGAGGGCACACATGCACACACGCACTGACATGCAGCCTACGGTCACCACCACCACCCCCAGCCCTGAACACAATTCAGTCCCAGAATAGACAGAGCAATAAGTGGTCCATGCCAAAGGAAACGGGCCAAAACCAGACCGGGGCTGGGCGTGCGGGAGGGGGAGGAGGAGGAGAGGAGGGGGTGGCCCAGGTCAGGGGCCCAGACAGGACCCACAATGCAACTGGAACGGGGTGAACCCCAGAGGCCCACGGTGGGTCTGTAGCACCTCCAGACCTGGGCCCCACTTCATCCCGGCATCGAGGTCCAGTCTCAGCCGTTCATAGCCCACCGGTTCCCTTCTCTTACCTAGAAAGAGCGTGGACCACGGGCCTCAAAGGGATGGACCCCTGCAAGGAGAGGCCAGTCTCTGAGCCGAGACCCCAGCTCCCTGGGCCGGCGGCTGAGTGCCTCCCTTCTGAGACGGGTGGGCAGCTTCCGGGCAACCTTTTGCCTCACTCTCTCTCTCACCGCCCCTGCTACCTCCCCCTAATTTGCCAAAATTAACAGATTTATGGCAGCGCTTTGGGTTGGATCAACTTTTCATATGTAGTTTGCAAGAGAAAAACATTTTCCTCTCCCCGACTTACTGTTTGCCCATTAATACGCTCCACAGTCGCTGGTGCTTAATGACTGTTCAGATTCTCTCTGTTCATAGAAAATGTTGTTGTTGTGATTAAGGGTGCCAGGGTTCTCGCAAGTACAAATACACCAAAGCCATAAAAAGGGCAATTAATTCTTTAAAAAAAAAAATGTGAGAGTGTGGGAGAGAATGGCTGCTCTGTTTACAGAAAAGCCAGAAAGTAAGCAGATGTTTCTAAGAGGTGTACGTACAAGGCAGTAATGTCCCCTGTACACTATTGGGAAAACATGGAAATGCAAACCTCCATGGAAAATGCTCATCAGCTGTGTGGTCATCGCATGACCAGGTGTCAACCTCTTATTATCGGCCCGATTCTGATTCTGGGCTGGTCTCTAGAGGAAGAAACTCAGAGTGTGGGTAAGGTGGGCATTCTGGCCAGGACATAAACCCCAGCTCTGGGTAAATTACTCACTGCCTCTGAGCCTCAGTTTACTCATCTGCAAATCAGGAGCACCCCCCCCCCCAACCCTCATATCAAGATTGGCCGTCAGAATTCAAGAGAAAACCTATATCAAGGGCTTAATTTGGTGCCTGGCAAAAAGTAGTTACATGTGTTACCTCATTCCTTATTCATTCACATGTTTATGGGGCACCTTATCTGGGTCAGGCCATGGACTGGGTTCTGAGGGTGCAGCAGTAAGAAAGATGGACAAGTCCTGCCATGTAGAGGTGACCATCCAACAGTGAGAGAGAGGGAAAGCAACATCTGCAAGCGTAAGATGTCCTGCGGTGATAAATGCTTGAAGACAAGTACAACAAAGTAAGAGGTAAAGACGGTCCTGGTAGGCTGGGCCAGATGGCAGATGGTGGCAGAGGGCAGAGGCGTGTGGGGGGACACGGGGAGGCGACTTGAGCAAAGATCCAGTAGGGTAAAGTGTGAGTTTTGTTGATCTCTTTCTCTGTCCCTTCCATCGTTCTTAAAAAATGCATTTAACCCTTGAATGACAGGGCACAGCTGGTCGGTGCATAAGGCTTGGGAGATGTTGTGAGAGCTGTTAAAACAGAGGTCAGGATGCCTTCCAGAAAAGCAAACTATTCTGAGCACCTACTACGCACCAGGAATGCAGGGTAGTGGGAACGTGGCCTCAAGGATGCTGGATGTGGCTGTGGTCCCTGCCTCCTGGCACCTAGAGTCTGGGGGGAGGGAGGGTTCTTCCATCACAAACTCTGGTAGGTGCTATGAGGAAGGAGCATTGAGCCCTGCCACAGGGGCCTGATGACGCTGAGAAAGAGATAATGAACCTGAGCTGGGAAAGCTAAGTAGAAGGTAGGAAGGTGAAGGCAGGGTGAGGGAGGGAAAAGATTTTCTGGAAGAAAGAATAGTACTTTAGGCCATTGGGAAAACACAGGGGCTTTGTGTTTAGATAGACCCCGGTTCAAATCCCTGTCCCCAGCTGTGTGACCTTGAGCAGATAACTTAGGGTCTCTGAGCCACAAAGGTCTCACCTGTAAAGAAAAATCACTGTGACATCACCGGTTATTATGAGCACCTGAGTGACTGAAGGTTGGTCTCTGGCAAAATTGTTTGACTGGGGGATGCGACAGGCCTGGGGCAGCGGTCAAGACACCTGGCACTATAGTCTCTGTTCTGTAATCTTGCCTCCCTCTAGGCCTGTTTCCCCAACCGTAAATGAGGGGCTCCATTCCCTGCTTTAAGGAAGTAACATTAATTCACAGAACAGACACTGATCAAGTGCCTCCCACATGCTCATCAATGGACTTAGGAGCTAATCGGGCCTAGCCCATGTTTTCATCTAGTGTGAGAGGTAGTCATCATTCAATAATAACAGAAACAATCCCAGGATCCTCCTCCTGGCCCCCTTCACATGGCTGGTCACAGGTCCCCCAGTGGCCCAGTCTCACCTGTCTTATCAAATCTTTTAGGACCGGCATCACTTCTGCCATCTTGAGAGGTGTCCTTAGCTGGTTTTGCAGTGCAGGCACCAACCCCCACCCCCATTCCTTTCTGCTCCCATGTCATTGGTTATGCCTTTTCTTGCTTTGAAAGTGGCCCACTTTTCCTGGCTCCGGGGTCATTCTGTGGGCCTTTTCTTTGTCTGCGCTCCTCCCCGAGCACATGTCAGAGGGCTCACGGTCTTCCCTAGGTGTGGCGTCCCGCCTTGCTTATCCCCAGGCTGGGTCTTTCTCCTAAACTTCAGCCTCCCTTGTCCAGCCACCTCCTCCTCACCTCCACTTTGATGCCTAAATGACACCCAAACTTAAGATGATCAAAGCTGAAACACTGATCCGCACCTAAGCCCCCCAAACCTGCTCCACCCACACAGTGGTCCACTGCAGCGAAGGACAGCGCCAGCCTTCCACTTGCTCAGGTAAAAACCTTGGCATCATCCTGGACTCTCTTCTGCTCAGCTCCTCATACAGTTAATGCTAAAGGTCCCAAGTTCATAATTCATCTAGAGTCCGAACACCTGTCAGTACCTTCAAGCCCAGGCCACCATCATCTACTGCCAGGATTATAGTAGCAGCCTCCAAATGTCTTACTGCTTTCACATAACTCCCAGAAGTCTATTCTAGAAGCTAAAACGTATATCAGGTCACGTGACTTCTCCACTCGAAAGCGCCCCCACCGCCCCAGTGCATCCAGCTCCCACAGAGTAAAAGCCTGCAGCCTAACTGCTCACCCTCCACAGCCTCACTGGCCCAGTTTGCCTCAGGGTCTTTGCATTTGCTGATCTGTTCTGGAATCAGTAAGTATTTGTTGAATGAATGAGGTCTATAACTCAAACAGTAATGAATTCATTGACCCTTTTGACCTTAGAAAGATGTCAGGGAGTACCTTCTGGTAAGACTCAGAGCACCCCGCCTGTGAGGGTTGACTTCCCTTGAACTAGGGATGCCTCTTGGCCAAGATGTCTAAAGGATGAACAGAGCACAAGACGTAGCAAAGAAATCACGCTTCAGACAGAACCCCTTCAAACCCTATTTCTTCCATTTCCTGGTTGTATGAACTTGGGCACTTACCCCAGGTATCCGATACTCAGTTTTCTTAGCCATAAAATTGGAATATGTTATGGGTTGAACTGTGTATCCCCAAAGATAAGATATGTTCAAGTCCTAACCCCGGGGAATGTGATGTTATTTGGAAATTCTTTGTGGATGCAATTTGCTAAGGTGAGGTCATATTGGATTCGAGTGGGCTCAAAACCCAGTGACTGATGTCTTTCTAAGTAGAAAGGCATCTCTCACGCACAGACACGGAGAGGAGAAAGCATGGGAAGGTGGAAGCAGATTCAAGGGATGTGTCCCAAGCCAAGGGGCATCTGAGGCTACCAGAATCTGGAAGAGTCAAAGCAGGATTGTCCCCTAGAGACTGCAGACAGAGCATGGCCTTCCATTCACCTTGATCTTGGACCTCTAGCCTGCAGAGCTGTGAGAGGATACACTTGCCGTTTGAAGTCACCCA